>NW_027437572.1:300000-514527 GCF_965140245.1 Athene noctua | reverse complement strand
GGCCGAAAACGTGTACGTTTGCACTTCCCCGCCACAGGGAAGCTGCTAGCCGGGAATTCTCTGCCTGGTTCTACCCGCTGCCAGGAACGCTACGCAGGGCAAAAGCGATTCTCGTCCTCCGTGCTTGCTTTTTCTCAGAAAGAGCCGTGGTGTGCGTTTTCGCCAGAAAACGCGTTTTCGGCCGAAAACGTGTACGTTTGCACTTCCCCGCCACAGGGAAGCTGCTAGCCGGGAATTCTCTGCCTGGTTCTACCCGCTGCCCGGAACGCTACGCAGGGCAAAAGCGATTCTCGTCCTCCGTGCTTGCTTTTTCTCAGAAAGAGCCGTGGTGTGCGTTTTCGCCGGAAAACGCGTTTTCGGCCGAAAACGTGTACGTTTGCACTTCCCCGCCACAGGGAAGCTGCTAGCCGGGAATTCTCTGCCTGGTTCTACCCGCTGCCCGGAACGCTACGCAGGGCAAAAGCGATTCTCGTCCTCCGTGCTTGCTTTTTCTCAGAAAGAGCCGTGGTGTGCGTTTTCGCCGGTAAACGCGTTTTCGGCCGAAAACGTGTACGTTTGCACTTCCCCGCCACAGGGAAGCTGCTAGCCGGGAATTCTCTGCCTGGTTCTACCCGCTGCCCGGAACGCTACGCAGGGCAAAAGCGGTTCTCGTCCTCCGTGCTTGCTTTTTCTCAGAAAGAGCCGTGGTGTGCGTTTTCGCCGGAAAACGCGTTTTCGGCCGAAAACGTAGTACGTTTGCACTTCCCGGCCACAGGGAAGCTGCTAGCCGGGAATTCGCTGACTGGTTCTACCCGCTGCCCGGAACGCTACGCAGGGCAAAAGCGATTCTCGTCCTCCGTGCTTGCTTTTTCCCAGAAAGAGCCGTGGTGTGCGTTTTCGCCGGAAAACGCGTTTTCGGCCGAAAACGTGTACGTTTGCACTTCCCGGCCACAGGGAAGCTGCTAGCCGGGAATTCTCTGCCTGGTTCTACCCGCTGCCCGGAACGCTACGCAGGGCAAAAGCGATTCTCGTCCTCCGTGCTTGCTTTTTCTCAGAAAGAGCCGTGGTGTGCGTTTTCGCCGGTAAACGCGTTTTCGGCCGAAAACGTGTACGTTTGCACTTCCCCGCCACAGGGAAGCTGCTAGCCGGGAATTCTCTGCCTGGTTCTACCCGCTGCCCGGAACGCTACGCAGGGCAAAAGCGATTCTCGTTCTCCGTGCTTGCTTTTTCTCAGAAAGAGCCGTGGTGTGCGTTTTCGCCGGTAAACGCGTTTTCGGCCGAAAACGTGTACGTTTGCACTTCCCCGCCACAGGGAAGCTGCTAGCCGGGAATTCTCTGCCTGGTTCTACCCGCTGCCCGGAACGCTACGCAGGGCAAAAGCGATTCTCGTCCTCCGTGCTTGCTTTTTCTCAGAAAGAGCCGTGGTGTGCGTTTTCGCCGGAAAACGCGTTTTCGGCCGAAAACGTGTACGTTTGCACTTCCCGGCCACAGGGAAGCTGCTAGCCGGGAATTCTCTGCCTGGTTCTACCCGCTGCCCGGAACGCTACGCAGGGCAAAAGCGATTCTCGTCCTCCGTGCTTGCTTTTTCTCAGAAAGAGCCGTGGTGTGCGTTTTCGCCGGAAAACGAGTTTTCGGCGAAAACGTGTACGTTTGCACTTCCCGGCCACAGGGAAGCTGCTAGCCGGGAATTCTCTGCCTGGTTCTACCCGCTGCCCGGAACACTACGCAGGGCAAAAGCGATTCTCGTCCTCCGTGCTTGCTTTTTCTCAGAAAGAGCCGTGGTGTGTGTTTTCGCCGGAAAACGCGTTTTCGGCCGAAAACGTGTACGTTTGCACTTCCCCGCCACAGGGAAGCTGCTAGCCGGGAATTCTCTGCCTGGTTCTACCCGCTGCCCGGAACGCTACGCAGGGCAAAAGCGATTCTCGTCCTCCGTGCTTGCTTTTTCTCAGAAAGAGCCGTGGTGTGCGTTTTCGCCGCAAAACGCGTTTTCGGCCGAAAACGTGTACGTTTGCACTTCCCCGCCACAGGGAAGCTGCTAGACGGGAATTCTCTGCCTGGTTCTACCCGCTGCCAGGAACGCTACGCAGGGCAAAAGCGATTCTCGTCCTCCGTGCTTGCTTTTTCTCAGAAAGAGCCATGGTGTGCTTTTTCGCCGGAAAACGCGTTTTCGGCCGAAAACGTGTACGTTTGCACTTCCCGGCCACAGGGAAGCTGCTAGCCGGGAATTCTCTGCCTGGTTCTACCCGCTGCACGGAACGCTACGCAGGGCAAAAGCGATTCTCGTCCTCCGTGCTTGCTTTTTCTCAGAAAGAGCCGTGGTGGGCGTTTTCGCCAGAAAACGCGTTTTCGGCCGAAAACGTGTACGTTTGCACTTCCCGGCCACAGGGAAGCTGCTAGCCGGGAATTCTCTGCCTGGTTCTACCCCCTGCCCGGAACGCTACGCAGGGCAAAAGCGATTCTCGTCCTCCGTGCTTGCTTTTTCTCAGAAAGAGCCGTGGTGTGCGTTTTCGCCGGAAAACGCGTTTTCGGCCGAAAACGTGTACGTTTGCACTTCCCGGCCACAGGGAAGCTGCTAGCCGGGAATTCTCTGCCTGGTTCTACCCGCTGCCCGGAACGCTACGCAGGGCAAAAGCGATTCTCGTCCTCCGTGCTTGCTTTTTCTCAGAAAGATCCGTGGTGTTAGTTTTCGCGGGAAAACTCGTTTTCGGCCGAAAACGTGTACGTTTGCACTTCCCCGCCACAGGGAAGCTGCTAGCCGGGAATTCTCTGCCTGGTTCTACCCGCTGCCCGGAACGCTACGCAGGGCAAAAGCGATTCTCGTCCTCCGTGCTTGCTTTTTCTCAGAAAGAGCCGTGGTGTGCGTTTTCGCCGGAAAACGCGTTTTCGGCCGAAAACGTGTACGTTTGCACTTCCCCGCCACAGGGAAGCTGCTAGACGGGAATTCTCTGCCTGGTTCTACCCGCTGCCAGGAACGCTACGCAGGGCAAAAGCGATTCTCGTCCTCCGTGCTTGCTTTTTCTCAGAAAGAGCCATGGTGTGCTTTTTCGCCGGAAAACGCGTTTTCGGCCGAAAACGTGTACGTTTGCACTTCCCGGCCACAGGGAAGCTGCTAGCCGGGAATTCTCTGCCTGGTTCTACCCGCTGCACGGAACGCTACGCAGGGCAAAAGCGATTCTCGTCCTCCGTGCTTGCTTTTTCTCAGAAAGAGCCGTGGTGTGCGTTTTCGCCGGAAAACGCGTTTTCGGCCGAAAACGTGTACGTTTGCACTTCCCGGCCACAGGGAAGCTGCTAGCCGGGAATTCTCTGCCTGGTTCTACCCGCTGCCCGGAACGCTACGCAGGGCAAAAGCGATTCTCGTCCTCCATGCTTGCTTTTTCTCAGAAAGAGCCGTGGTGTGCGTTTTCGCCAGAAAACGCGTTTTCGGCCGAAAACGTGTACGTTTGCACTTCCCCGCCACAGGGAAGCTGCTAGCCGGGAATTCTCTGCCTGGTTCTACCCGCTGCCCGGAACGCTACGCAGGGCAAAAGCGATTCTCGTCCTCCGTGCTTGCTTTTTCTCAGAAAGAGCCGTGGTGTGCGTTTTCGCCGGAAAACGAGTTTTCGGCGAAAACGTGTACGTTTGCACTTCCCGGCCACAGAAAAGCTGCTAGCCGGGAATTCGCTGCCTGGTTCTACCCGCTGCCCGGAACGCTACGCAGGGCAAAAGCGATTCTCGTCCTCCGTGCTTGCTTTTTCTCAGAAAGAGCCGTGGTGTGTGTTTTCGCCAGAAAACGAGTTTTCGGCCGAAAACGTGTACGTTTGCACTTCCCCGCCACAGGGAAGCTGCTAGCCGGGAATTCTCTGCCTGGTTCTACCCGCTGCCCGGAACGCTACGCAGGGCAAAAGCGATTCTCGTCCTCCGTGCTTGCTTTTTCTCAGAAAGAGCCGTGGTGTGCGTTTTCGCCGGAAAACGCGTTTTCGGCCGAAAACGTGTACGTTTGCACTTCCCCGCCACAGGGAAGCTGCTAGACGGGAATTCTCTGCCTGGTTCTACCCGCTGCCAGGAACGCTACGCAGGGCAAAAGCGATTCTCGTCCTCCGTGCTTGCTTTTTCTCAGAAAGAGCCATGGTGTGCTTTTTCGCCGGAAAACGCGTTTTCGGCCGAAAACGTGTACGTTTGCACTTCCCGGCCACAGGGAAGCTGCTAGCCGGGAATTCTCTGCCTGGTTCTACCCGCTGCACGGAACGCTACGCAGGGCAAAAGCGATTCTCGTCCTCCGTGCTTGCTTTTTCTCAGAAAGAGCCGTGGTGTGCGTTTTCGCCGGAAAACGCGTTTTCGGCCGAAAACGTGTACGTTTGCACTTCCCGGCCACAGGGAAGCTGCTAGCCGGGAATTCTCTGCCTGGTTCTACCCGCTGCCCGGAACGCTACGCAGGGCAAAAGCGATTCTCGTCCTCCATGCTTGCTTTTTCTCAGAAAGAGCCGTGGTGTGCGTTTTCGCCAGAAAACGCGTTTTCGGCCGAAAACGTGTACGTTTGCACTTCCCCGCCACAGGGAAGCTGCTAGCCGGGAATTCTCTGCCTGGTTCTACCCGCTGCCCGGAACGCTACGCAGGGCAAAAGCGATTCTCGTCCTCCGTGCTTGCTTTTTCTCAGAAAGAGCCGTGGTGTGCGTTTTCGCCGGAAAACGAGTTTTCGGCGAAAACGTGTACGTTTGCACTTCCCGGCCACAGAAAAGCTGCTAGCCGGGAATTCGCTGCCTGGTTCTACCCGCTGCCCGGAACGCTACGCAGGGCAAAAGCGATTCTCGTCCTCCGTGCTTGCTTTTTCTCAGAAAGAGCCGTGGTGTGTGTTTTCGCCAGAAAACGAGTTTTCGGCCGAAAACGTGTACGTTTGCACTTCCCCGCCACAGGGAAGCTGCTAGCCGGGAATTCTCTGCCTGGTTCTACCCGCTGCCCGGAACGCTACGTAGGGTAAAAGCGATTCTCGTCCTCCGTGCTTGCTTTTTCTCAGAAAGAGCCGTGGTGTGCGTTTTCGCCGCAAAACGCGTTTTCGGCCGAAAACGTGTACGTTTGCACTTCCCCGCCACAGGGAAGCTGCTAGACGGGAATTCTCTGCCTGGTTCTACCCGCTGCCAGGAACGCTACGCAGGGCAAAAGCGATTCTCGTCCTCCGTGCTTGCTTTTTCTCAGAAAGAGACGTGGTGTGCGTTTTCGCCGGAAAACGCGTTTTCGGCCGAAAACGTGTACGTTTGCACTTCCCGGCCACAGGGAAGCTGCTAGACGGGAATTCTCTGCCTGGTTCTACCCGCTGCCCGGAACGCTACGCAGGGCAAAAGCGATTCTCGTCCTCCGTGCTTGCTTTTTCTCAGAAAGAGCCGTGGTGTGCGTTTTCACCGGAAAACGCGTTTTCGGCCGAAAACGTGTACGTTTGCACTTCCCGGCCACAGGGAAGCTGCTAGCCGGGAATTCTCTGCCTGGTTCTACCCGCTGCTCAGAACTCTACGCAGGGCAAAAGCGATTCTCGTCCTCCGTGCTTGCTTTTTCTCAGAAAGAGCCGTGGTGTGCGTTTTCACCGGAAAACGCGTTTTCGGCCGAAAACGTGTACGTTTGCACTTCCCCGCCACAGGGAAGCTGCTAGCTGGGAATTCTCTGCCTGGTTCTACCCGCTGCCCGGAACGCTACGCAGGGCAAAAGCGATTCTCGTCCTCCGTGCTTGCTTTTTCTCAGAAAGAGCCGTGGTGTGCGTTTTCGCCGGAAAACGCGTTTTCGGCCGAAAACGTGTACGTTTGCACTTCCCCGCCACAGGGAAGCTGCTAGCCGGGAATTCTCTGCCTGGTTCTACCCGCTGCCCGGAACGCTACGCAGGGCAAAAGCGATTCTCGTCCTCCGTGCTTGCTTTTTCTCAGAAAGAGCCGTGGTGTGCGTTTTCGCCGGTAAACGCGTTTTCGGCCGAAAACGTGTACGTTTGCACTTCCCCACCACAGGGAAGCTGCTAGCCGGGAATTCTCTGCCTGGTTCTACCCGCTGCCAGGAACGCTACGCAGGGCAAAAGCGATTCTCGTCCTCCGTGCTTGCTTTTTCTCAGAAAGAGCCGTGGTGTGCGTTTTCGCCGGAAAACGCGTTTTCGGCCGAAAACGTGTACGGTTGCACTTCCCGGCCACAGGGAAGCTGCTAGTCGGCAATTCGCTGCCTATTTCTACCCGCTGCTCAGAACTCTACGCAGGGCAAAAGCGATTCTCGTCCTCCGTGCTTGCTTTTTCTCAGAAAGAGACGTGGTGTGCGTTTTCGCCGGAAAACGCGTTTTCGGCCGAAAACGTGTACGTTTGCACTTCCCGGCCACAGGGAAGCTGCTAGCCGGGAATTCTCTGCCTGGTTCTACCCGCTGCCCGGAACGCTACGCAGGGCAAAAGCGATTCTCGTCCTCCGTGCTTGCTTTTTCTCAGAAAGAGCCGTGGTGTGCGTTTTCGCCGGAAAACGCGTTTTCGGCCGAAAACGTGTACGTTTGCACTTCCCGGCCACAGGGAAGCTGCTAGACGGGAATTCTCTGCCTGGTTCTACCCGCTGCCCGGAACGCTACGCAGGGCAAAAGCGATTCTCGTCCTCCGTGCTTGCTTTTTCTCAGAAAGAGCCGTGGTGTGCGTTTTCGCCGGAAAACGCGTTTTCGGCCGAAAACGTGTACGTTTGCACTTCCCGGCCACAGGGAAGCTGCTAGCCGGGAATTCTCTGCCTGGTTCTACCCGCTGCCCGGAACGCTACGCAGGGCAAAAGCGATTCTCGTCCTCCGTGCTTGCTTTTTCTCAGAAAGAGCCGTGGTATGCGTTTTCGCCGGTAAACGCGTTTTCGGCCGAAAACGTGTACGTTTGCACTTCCCGGCCACAGGGAAGCTGCTAGACGGGAATTCTCTGCCTGGTTCTACCCGCTGCCCGGAACGCTACGCAGGGCAAAAGCGATTCTCGTCCTCCGTGCTTGCTTTTTCTCAGAAAGAGCCGTGGTGTGCGTTTTCGCCGGTAAACGCGTTTTCGGCCGAAAACGTGTACGTTTGCACTTCCCCGCCACAGGGAAGCTGCTAGACGGGAATTCTCTGCCTGGTTCTACCCGCTGCCCGGAACGCTACGCAGGGCAAAAGCGATTCTCGTCCTCCGTGCTTGCTTTTTCTCAGAAAGAGCCGTGGTGTGCGTTTTCGCCGGAAAACGCGTTTTCGGCCGAAAACGTGTACGTTTGCACTTCCCGGCCACAGGGAAGCTGCTAGCCGGGAATTCTCTGCCTGGTTCTACCCGCTGCCCGGAACGCTACGCAGGGCAAAAGCGATTCTCGTCCTCCGTGCTTGCTTTTTCTCAGAAAGAGCCGTGGTGTGCGTTTTCGCCGGAAAACGTGTTTTCGGCGAAAACGTGTACGTTTGCACTTCCCGGCCACAGGGAAGCTGCTAGCCGGGAATTCTCTGCCTGGTTCTACCCGCTGCCCGGAACGCTACGCAGGGCAAAAGCGATTCTCGTCCTCCGTGCTTGCTTTTTCTCAGAAAGAGCCGTGGTGTGCGTTTTCGCGGGAAAACGCGTTTTCGGCCGAAAACCTGTACGTTTGCACTTCCCGGCCACAGGGAAGATGCTAGCCGGGAATTCTCTGCCTGGTTCTACCCGCTGCCCGGAACGCTACGCAGGGCAAAAGCGATTCTCGTCCTCCGTGCTTGCTTTTTCTCAGAAAGAGCCGTGGTGTGCGTTTTCGCCGGAAAACGCGTTTTCGGCCGAAAACGTGTACGTTTGCACTTCCCCGCCACAAGGAAGCTGCTAGCCGGGAATTCTCTGCCTGGTTCTACCCGCTGCCCGGAACACTACGCAGGGCAAAAGCGATTCTCGTCCTCCGTGCTTGCTTTTTCTCAGAAAGAGCCGTGGTGTGCGTTTTCGCGGGAAAACGCATTTTCGGCTGAAAACTTGTACGTTTGCACTTCCCCGCCACAGGGAAGCTGCTAGCCGAGAATTCTCTGCCTGGTTCTACCCGCTGCCCGGAACACTACGCAGGGCAAAAGCGATTCTCGTCCTCCGTGCTTGCTTTTTCTCAGAAAGAGCCGTGGTGTGCGTTTTCGCCAGAAAACGCGTTTTCGGCCGAAAACGTGTACGTTTGCACTTCCCTGCCACAGGGAAGCTGCTAGCCGGGAATTCTCTGCCTGGTTCTACCCGCTGCCCGGAACGCTACGCAGGGCAAAAGCGATTCTCGTCCTCCGTGCTTGCTTTTTCTCAGAAAGAGCCGTGGTGTGCTTTTTCGCCGGTAAACGCGTTTTCGGCCGAAAACGTGTACGTTTGCACTTCCCCGCCACAGGGAAGCTGCTAGCCGGGAATTCTCTGCCTGGTTCTACCCGCTGCCCGGAACGCTACGCAGGGCAAAAGCGGTTCTCGTCCTCCGTGCTTGCTTTTTCTCAGAAAGAGCCGTGGTGTGCGTTTTCGCCGGAAAACGCGTTTTCGGCCGAAAACGTGTACGTTTGCACTTCCCGGCCACAGGGAAGCTGCTAGACGGGAATTCTCTGCCTGGTTCTACCCGCTGCCCGGAACGCTACGCAGGGCAAAAGCGATTCTCGTCCTCCGTGCTTGCTTTTTCTCAGAAAGAGCAGTGGTGTGCGTTTTCGCCGGAAAACGCGTTTTCGGCCGAAAACGTGTACGTTTGCACTTCCCCGCCACAGGGAAGCTGCTAGACGGGAATTCTCTGCCTGGTTCTACCCGCTGCCCGGAACGCTACGCAGGGCAAAAGCGATTCTCGTCCTCCGTGCTTGCTTTTTCTCAGAAAGAGCCATGGTGTACTTTTTCGCCGGAAAACGCGTTTTCGGCCGAAAACGTGTGCGTTTGCACTTCCCGGCCACAGGGAAGCTGCTAGCCGGGAATTCTCTGCCTGGTTCTACCCGCTGCTCAGAACGCTACGCAGGGCAAAAGCGATTCTCGTCCTCCGTGCTTGCTTTTTCTCAGAAAGAGCCGTGGTGTGCGTTTTCGCCGGAAAACGCGTTTTCGGCCGATAACGTGTACGTTTGCACTTCCCGGCCACAGGGAAGCTGCTAGCCGGGAATTCTCTGCCTGGTTCTACCCGCTGCCCGGAACGCTACGCAGGGCAAAAGCGATTCTCGTCCTCCGTGCTTGCTTTTTCTCAGAAAGAGCCGTGGTGTGCGTTTTCGCCGGAAAACGCGTTTTCGGCCGAAAACGTGTACGTTTGCACTTCCCGGCCACAGGGAAGCTGCTAGCCGGGAATTCTCTGCCTGGTTCTACCCGCTGCCCGGAACGCTACGCAGGGCAAAAGCGATTCTCGTCCTCCGTGCTTGCTTTTTCTCAGAAAGAGCCGTGGTGTGCGTTTTCGCCGGTAAACGCGTTTTCGGCCGAAAACGTGTACGTTTGCACTTCCCGGCTACAGGGAAGCTGCTAGCCGGGAATTCTCTGCCTGGTTCTACCCGCTGCCCGGAACGCTACGCAGGGCAAAAGCGATTCTCGTCCTCCGTGCTTGCTTTTTCTCAGAAAGAGCCGTGGTGTGCGTTTTCGCCGGTAAACGCGTTTTCGGCCGAAAACGTGTACGTTTGCACTTCCCCGCCACAGGGAAGCTGCTAGACGGGAATTCTCTGCCTGGTTCTACCCGCTGCCAGGAACGCTACGCAGGGCAAAAGCGATTCTCGTCCTCCGTGCTTGCTTTTTCTCAGAAAGAGCCGTGGTGTGCGTTTTCGCCGGAAAACGCGTTTTCGGCCGAAAACGTGTACGTTTGCACTTCCCGACCACAGGGAAGCTGCTAGCCGGGAATTCTCTGCCTGGTTCTACCCGCTGCCCGGAACGCTACGCAGGGCAAAAGCGATTCTCGTCCTCCGTGCTTGCTTTCTCTCAGAAAGAGCCGTGGTGTGCGTTTTCGCCAGAAAACGCGTTTTCGGCCGAAAACGTGTACGTTTGCACTTCCCGGCCACAGGGAAGCTGCTAGCCGGGAATTCTCTGCCTGGTTCTACCCGCTGCCCGGAACGCTACGCAGGGCAAAAGCGATTCTCGTCCTCCGTGCTTGCTTTTTCTCAGAAAGAGCCGTGGTGTGCGTTTTCGCCGGAAAACGTGTTTTCGGCGAAAACGTGTACGTTTGCACTTCCCGGCCACAGGGAAGCTGCTAGCCGGGAATTCTCTGCCTGGTTCTACCCGCTGCCCGGAACGCTACGCAGGGCAAAAGCGATTCTCGTCCTCCGTGCTTGCTTTTTCTCAGAAAGAGCCGTGGTGTGCGTTTTCGCCGGAAAACGCGTTTTCGGCCGAAAACGTGTACGTTTGCACTTCCCCGCCACAGGGAAGCTGCTAGACGGGAATTCTCTGCCTGGTTCTACCCGCTGCTCAGAACGCTACGCAGGGCAAAAGCGATTCTCGTCCTCCGTGCTTGCTTTTTCTCAGAAAGAGCCGTGGTGTGCGTTTTCGCCGGAAAACGCGTTTTCGGCCGAAAACGTGTACGTTTGCACTTCCCCGCCACAGGGAAGCTGCTAGCCGGGAATTCTCTGCCTGGTTCTACCCGCTGCCCGGAACGCTACGCAGGGCAAAAGCGATTCTCGTCCTCCGTGCTTGCTTTTTCTCAGAAAGAGCCGTGGTGTGCGTTTTCGCCGGTAAACGCGTTTTCGGCCGAAAACGTGTACGTTTGCACTTCCCCGCCACAGGGAAGCTGCTAGACGGGAATTCTCTGCCTGGTTCTACCCGCTGCCAGGAACGCTACGCAGGGCAAAAGCGATTCTCGTCCTCCGTGCTTGCTTTTTCTCAGAAAGAGCCGTGGTGTGCGTTTTCGCCGGAAAACGCGTTTTCGGCCGAAAACGTGTACGTTTGCACTTCCCGACCACAGGGAAGCTGCTAGCCGGGAATTCTCTGCCTGGTTCTACCCGCTGCCCGGAACGCTACGCAGGGCAAAAGCGATTCTCGTCCTCTTTGCTTGCTTTCTCTCAGAAAGAGCCGTGGTGTGCGTTTTCGCCAGAAAACGCGTTTTCGGCCGAAAACGTGTACGTTTGCACTTCCCGGCCACAGGGAAGCTGCTAGCCGGGAATTCTCTGCCTGGTTCTACCCGCTGCCCGGAACGCTACGCAGGGCAAAAGCGATTCTCGTCCTCCGTGCTTGCTTTTTCTCAGAAAGAGCCGTGGTGTGCGTTTTCGCCGGAAAACGTGTTTTCGGCGAAAACGTGTACGTTTGCACTTCCCGGCCACAGGGAAGCTGCTAGCCGGGAATTCTCTGCCTGGTTCTACCCGCTGCCCGGAACGCTACGCAGGGCAAAAGCGATTCTCGTCCTCCGTGCTTGCTTTTTCTCAGAAAGAGCCGTGGTGTGCGTTTTCGCGGGAAAACGCGTTTTCGGCCGAAAACCTGTACGTTTGCACTTCCCGGCCACAGGGAAGCTGCTAGACGGGAATTCTCTGCCTGGTTCTACCCGCTGCCCGGAACGCTACGCAGGGCAAAAGCGATTCTCGTCCTCCGTGCTTGCTTTTTCTCAGAAAGAGCCGTGGTGTGCGTTTTCGCCGGAAAACGCGTTTTCGGCCGAAAACGTGTACGTTTGCACTTCCCGGCCACAGGGAAGCTGCTAGACGGGAATTCTCTGCCTGGTTCTACCCGCTGCCCGGAACGCTATGCAGGGCAAAAGCGATTCTCGTCCTCCGTGCTTGCTTTTTCTCAGAAAGAGCCATGGTGTGCTTTTTCGCCGGAAAACGCGTTTTCGGCCGAAAACGTGTACGTTTGCACTTCCCGGCCACAGGGAAGCTGCTAGCCGGCAATTCGCTGCCTATTTCTACCCGCTGCTCAGAACGCTACGCAGGGCAAAAGCGATTCTCGTCCTCCGTGCTTGCTTTTTCTCAGAAAGAGCCGTGGTGTGCGTTTTCGCCGGAAAACGCGTTTTCGGCCGAAAACGTGTACGTTTGCACTTCCCCGCCACAGGGAAGCTGCTAGACGGGAATTCTCTACCTGGTTCTACCCGCTGCCGGAACGCTACGCAGGGCAAAAGCGATTCTCTTCCTCCGTGCTTGCTTTTTCTCAGAAAGAGCCGTGGTGTGCGTTTTCGCCGGTAAACGCGTTTTCGGCCGAAAACGTGTACGTTTGCACTTCCCCGCCACAGGGAAGCTGCTAGACGGGAATTCTCTACCTGGTTCTACCCGCTGCCCGGAACGCTACGCAGGGCAAAAGCGATTCTCGTCCTCCGTGCTTGCTTTTTCTCAGAAAGAGCCATGGTGTGCTTTTTCTCCGGAAATCGCGTTTTCGGCCGGAAACGTGTACGTTTGCACTTCCCGGCCACAGGGAAGCTGCTAGCCGGCAATTCGCTGCCTATTTCTACCCGCTGCTCAGAACGCTACGCAGGGCAAAAGCGATTCTCGTCCTCCGTGCTTGCTTTTTCTCAGAAAGAGCCGTGGTGTGCGTTTTCGCCGGAAAACGCGTTTTCGGCCGAAAACCTGTACGTTTGCACTTCCCGGCCACAGGGAAGCTGCTAGACGGGAATTCTCTGCCTGGTTCTACCCGCTGCCCGGAACGCTACGCAGGGCAAAAGCGATTCTCGTCCTCCGTGCTTGCTTTTTCTCAGAAAGAGCCGTGGTGTGCGTTTTCGCCGGAAAACGCGTTTTCGGCCGAAAACGTGTACGTTTGCACTTCCCGGCCACAGGGAAGCTGCTAGCCGGGAATTCTCTGCCTGGTTCTACCCGCTGCCCGGAACGCTACGCAGGGCAAAAGCGATTCTCGTCCTCCGTGCTTGCTTTTTCTCAGAAAGAGCCGTGGTGTGCGTTTTCGCCGGAAAACGCGTTTTCGGCCGAAAACGTGTACGTTTGCACTTCCCCGGCCACAGGGAAGCTGCTAGCCGGGAATTCTCTGCCTGGTTCTACCCGCTGCTCAGAACTCTACGCAGGGCAAAAGCGATTCTCGTCCTCCGTGCTTGCTTTTTCTCAGAAAGAGCCGTGGTGTGCGTTTTCGCCGGAAAACGCGTTTTCGGCCGAAAACGTGTACGTTTGCACTTCCCCGCCACAGGGAAGCTGCTAGCCGGGAATTCTCTGCCTGGTTCTACCCGCTGCCCGGAACGCTACGCAGGGCAAAAGCGATTCTCGTCCTCCGTGCTTGCCTTTTCTCAGAAAGAGCCGTGGTGTGCGTTTTCGCCGGAAAACGCGTTTTCGGCCGAAAACGTGTACGTTTGCACTTCCCGGCCACAGGGAAGCTGCTAGCCGGGAATTCTCTGCCTGGTTCTACCCGCTGCCCGGAACGCTACGCAGGGAAAAGCGATTCTCGTCCTCCGTGCTTGCTTTTTCTCAGAAAGAGCCGTGGTGTGCGTTTTCGCCGGAAAACGCGTTTTCGGCCGAAAACGTGTACGTTTGCACTTCCCGGCCACAGGGAAGCTGCTAGCCGGGAATTCTCTGCCTGGTTCTACCCGCTGCCCGGAACGCTACGCAGGGCAAAAGCGATTCTCGTCCTCCGTGCTTGCTTTTTCTCAGAAAGAGCCGTGGTGTGCGTTTTCGCCGGTAAACGCGTTTTCGGCCGAAAACGTGTACGTTTGCACTTCCCGGCCACAGGGAAGCTGCTAGCCGGGAATTCTCTGCCTGGTTCTACCCGCTGCCCGGAACGCTACGCAGGGCAAAAGCGATTCTCGTCCTCCGTGCTTGCTTTTTCTCAGAAAGAGCCGTGGTGTGCGTTTTCGCCGGTAAACTCGTTTTCGGCCGAAAACGTGTACGTTTGCACTTCCCCGCCACAGGGAAGCTGCTAGACGGGAATTCTCTGCCTGGTTCTACCCGCTGCCAGGAACGCTACGCAGGGCAAAAGCGATTCTCGTCCTCCGTGCTTGCTTTTTCTCAGAAAGAGCCGTGGTGTGCGTTTTCGCCGGAAAACGCGTTTTCGGCCGAAAACGTGTACGTTTGCACTTCCCGACCACAGGGAAGCTGCTAGCCGGGAATTCTCTGCCTGGTTCTACCCGCTGCCCGGAACGCTACGCAGGGCAAAAGCGATTCTCGTCCTCCGTGCTTGCTTTCTCTCAGAAAGAGCCGTGGTGTGCGTTTTCGCCAGAAAACGCGTTTTCGGCCGAAAACGTGTACGTTTGCACTTCCCGGCCACAGGGAAGCTGCTAGCCGGGAATTCTCTGCCTGGTTCTACCCGCTGCCCGGAACGCTACGCAGGGCAAAAGCGATTCTCGTCCTCCGTGCTTGCTTTTTCTCAGAAAGAGCCGTGGTGTGCGTTTTCGCCGGAAAACGCGTTTTCGGCCGAAAACCTGTACGTTTGCACTTCCCGGCCACAGGGAAGCTGCTAGACGGGAATTCTCTGCCTGGTTCTACCCGCTGCCCGGAACGCTACGCAGGGCAAAAGCGATTCTCGTCCTCCGTGCTTGCTTTTTCTCAGAAAGAGCCGTGGTGTGCGTTTTCGCCGGAAAACGCGTTTTCGGCCGAAAACGTGTACGTTTGCACTTCCCGGCCACAGGGAAGCTGCTAGACGGGAATTCTCTGCCTGGTTCTACCCGCTGCCCGGAACGCTATGCAGGGCAAAAGCGATTCTCGTCCTCCGTGCTTGCTTTTTCTCAGAAAGAGCCATGGTGTGCTTTTTCGCCGGAAAACGCGTTTTCGGCCGAAAACGTGTACGTTTGCACTTCCCGGCCACAGGGAAGCTGCTAGCCGGCAATTCGCTGCCTATTTCTACCCGCTGCTCAGAACGCTACGCAGGGCAAAAGCGATTCTCGTCCTCCGTGCTTGCTTTTTCTCAGAAAGAGCCGTGGTGTGCGTTTTCGCCGGAAAACGCGTTTTCGGCCGAAAACGTGTACGTTTGCACTTCCCCGCCACAGGGAAGCTGCTAGACGGGAATTCTCTACCTGGTTCTACCCGCTGCCGGAACGCTACGCAGGGCAAAAGCGATTCTCTTCCTCCGTGCTTGCTTTTTCTCAGAAAGAGCCGTGGTGTGCGTTTTCGCCGGTAAACGCGTTTTCGGCCGAAAACGTGTACGTTTGCACTTCCCCGCCACAGGGAAGCTGCTAGACGGGAATTCTCTACCTGGTTCTACCCGCTGCCCGGAACGCTACGCAGGGCAAAAGCGATTCTCGTCCTCCGTGCTTGCTTTTTCTCAGAAAGAGCCATGGTGTGCTTTTTCTCCGGAAATCGCGTTTTCGGCCGGAAACGTGTACGTTTGCACTTCCCGGCCACAGGGAAGCTGCTAGCCGGCAATTCGCTGCCTATTTCTACCCGCTGCTCAGAACGCTACGCAGGGCAAAAGCGATTCTCGTCCTCCGTGCTTGCTTTTTCTCAGAAAGAGCCGTGGTGTGCGTTTTCGCCGGAAAACGCGTTTTCTGCCGAAAACGTGTACGTTTGCACTTCCCCGCCACAGGGAAGCTGCTAGACGGGAATTCTCTGCCTGGTTCTACCCGCTGCCGGGAACGCTACGCAGGGCAAAAGCGATTCTCGTCCTCCGTGCTTGCTTTTTCTCAGAAAGAGCCGTGGTGTGCGTTTTCGCCGGAAAACGCGTTTTCGGCCGAAAACGTGTACGTTTGCACTTCCCCGCCACAGGGAAGCTGCTAGCCGGGAATTCTCTGCCTGGTTCTACCCGCTGCCCGGAACGCTACGCAGGGCAAAAGCGATTCTCGTCCTCCGTGCTTGCTTTTTCTCAGAAAGAGCCGTGGTGTGCGTTTTCGCCGGTAAACGCGTTTTCGGCCGAAAACGTGTACGTTTGCACTTCCCCGCCACAGGGAAGCTGCTAGACGGGAATTCTCTGCCTGGTTCTACCCGCTGCCAGGAACGCTACGCAGGGCAAAAGCGATTCTCGTCCTCCGTGCTTGCTTTTTCTCAGAAAGAGCCGTGGTGTGCGTTTTCGCCGGAAAACGCGTTTTCGGCCGAAAACGTGTACGTTTGCACTTCCCGACCACAGGGAAGCTGCTAGCCGGGAATTCTCTGCCTGGTTCTACCCGCTGCCCGGAAGGCTACGCAGGGCAAAAGCGATTCTCGTCCTCCGTGCTTGCTTTCTCTCAGAAAGAGCCGTGGTGTGCGTTTTCGCTAGAAAACGCGTTTTCGGCCGAAAACGTGTACGTTTGCACTTCCCGGCCACAGGGAAGCTGCTAGCCGGGAATTCTCTGCCTGGTTCTACCCGCTGCCCGGAACGCTACGCAGGGCAAAAGCGATTCTCGTCCTCCGTGCTTGCTTTTTCTCAGAAAGAGCCGTGGTGTGCGTTTTCGCCGGAAAACGTGTTTTCGGCGAAAACGTGTACGTTTGCACTTCCCGGCCACAGGGAAGCTGCTAGCCGGGAATTCTCTGCCTGGTTCTACCCGCTGCCCGGAACGCTACGCAGGGCAAAAGCGATTCTCGTCCTCCGTGCTTGCTTTTTCTCAGAAAGAGCCGTGGTGTGCGTTTTCGCCGGAAAACGCGTTTTCGGCCGAAAACGTGTACGTTTGCACTTCCCCGCCACAGGGAAGCTGCTAGACGGGAATTCTCTGCCTGGTTCTACCCGCTGCCGGGAACGCTACGCAGGGCAAAAGCGATTCTCGTCCTCCGTGCTTGCTTTTTCTCAGAAAGAGCCGTGGTGTGCGTTTTCGCCGGAAAACGCGTTTTCGGCCGAAAACGTGTACGTTTGCACTTCCCGGCCACAGGGAAGCTGCTAGCCGGGAATTCTCTGCCTGGTTCTACCCGCTGCCCGGAACGCTACGCAGGGCAAAAGCGATTCTCGTCCTCCGTGCTTGCTTTTTCTCAGAAAGAGCCGTGGTGTGCGTTTTCGCCGGTAAACGCGTTTTCGGCCGAAAACGTGTACGTTTGCACTTCCCCGCCACAGGGAAGCTGCTAGACGGGAATTCTCTGCCTGGTTATACCCGCTGCCAGGAACGCTACGCAGGGCAAAAGCGATTCTCGTCCTCCGTGCTTGCTTTTTCTCAGAAAGAGCCGTGGTGTGCGTTTTCGCCGGAAAACGCGTTTTCGGCCGAAAACGTGTACGTTTGCACTTCCCGACCACAGGGAAGCTGCTAGCCGGGAATTCTCTGCCTGGTTCTACCCGCTGCCCGGAACGCTACGCAGGGCAAAAGCGATTCTCGTCCTCCGTGCTTGCTTTCTCTCAGAAAGAGCCGTGGTGTGCGTTTTCGCCAGAAAACGCGTTTTCGGCCGAAAACGTGTACGTTTGCACTTCCCGGCCACAGGGAAGCTGCTAGCCGGGAATTCTCTGCCTGGTTCTACCCGCTGCCCGGAACGCTACGCAGGGCAAAAGCGATTCTCGTCCTCCGTGCTTGCTTTTTCTCAGAAAGAGCCGTGGTGTGCGTTTTCGCCGGAAAACGTGTTTTCGGCGAAAACGTGTACGTTTGCACTTCCCGGCCACAGGGAAGCTGCTAGCCGGGAATTCTCTGCCTGGTTCTACCCGCTGCCCGGAACGCTACGCAGGGCAAAAGCGATTCTCGTCCTCCGTGCTTGCTTTTTCTCAGAAAGAGCCGTGGTGTGCGTTTTCGCGGGAAAACGCGTTTTCGGCCGAAAACCTGTACGTTTGCACTTCCCGGCCACAGGGAAGCTGCTAGCCGGGAATTCTCTGCCTGGTTCTACCCGCTGCCCGGAACGCTACGCAGGGCAAAAGCGATTCTCGTCCTCCGTGCTTGCTTTTTCTCAGAAAGAGCCGTGGTGTGCGTTTTCGCTAGAAAACGCGTTTTCGGCCGAAAACGTGTACGTTTGCACTTCCCGGCCACAGGGAAGCTGCTAGCCGGGAATTCTCTGCCTGGTTCTACCCGCTGCCCGGAACGCTATGCAGGGCAAAAGCGATTCTCGTCCTCCGTGCTTGCTTTTTCTCAGAAAGAGCCATGGTGTGCTTTTTCGCCGGAAAACGCGTTTTCGGCCGAAAACGTGTACGTTTGCACTTCCCGGCCACAGGGAAGCTGCTAGCCGGCAATTCGCTGCCTATTTCTACCCGCTGCTCAGAACGCTACGCAGGGCAAAAGCGATTCTCGTCCTCCGTGCTTGCTTTTTCTCAGAAAGAGCCGTGGTGTGCGTTTTCGCCGGAAAACGCGTTTTCGGCCGAAAACGTGTACGTTTGCACTTCCCCGCCACAGGGAAGCTGCTAGACGGGAATTCTCTACCTGGTTCTACCCGCTGCCGGAACGCTACGCAGGGCAAAAGCGATTCTCTTCCTCCGTGCTTGCTTTTTCTCAGAAAGAGCCGTGGTGTGCGTTTTCGCCGGTAAACGCGTTTTCGGCCGAAAACGTGTACGTTTGCACTTCCCCGCCACAGGGAAGCTGCTAGACGGGAATTCTCTACCTGGTTCTACCCGCTGCCCGGAACGCTACGCAGGGCAAAAGCGATTCTCGTCCTCCGTGCTTGCTTTTTCTCAGAAAGAGCCATGGTGTGCTTTTTCTCCGGAAATCGCGTTTTCGGCCGGAAACGTGTACGTTTGCACTTCCCGGCCACAGGGAAGCTGCTAGCCGGCAATTCGCTGCCTATTTCTACCCGCTGCACAGAACGCTACGCAGGGCAAAAGCGATTCTCGTCCTCCGTGCTTGCTTTTTCTCAGAAAGAGCCGTGGTGTGCGTTTTCGCCGGAAAACGCGTTTTCGGCCGAAAACCTGTACGTTTGCACTTCCCGGCCACAGGGAAGCTGCTAGACGGGAATTCTCTGCCTGGTTCTACCCGCTGCTCAGAACACTACGAAGGGCAAAAGCGATTCTCGTCCTCCGTGCTTGCTTTTTCTCAGAATGAGCCGTGGTGTGCGTTTTCGCCGGAAAACGCGTTTTCGGCCGAAAACGTGTACGTTTGCACTTCCCGGCCACAGGGAAGCTGCTAGACGGGAATTCTCTGCCTGGTTCTACCCGCTGCCCGGAACGCTACGCAGGGCAATAGCGATTCTCGTCCTCCGTGCTTGCTTTTTCTCAGAAAGAGCCGTGGTGTGCGTTTTCGCCGGTAAATGCGTTTTCGGCCGAAAACGTGTACGTTTGCACTTCCCGGCCACAGGGAAGCTGCTAGCCGGGAATTCTCTGCCTGGTTCTACCCGCTGCCCGGAACGCTACGCAGGGCAAAAGCGATTCTCGTCCTCCGTGCTTGCTTTTTCTCAGAAAGAGCCGTGGTGTGCGTTTTCGCCGGAAAACGCGTTTTCGGCGAAAACGTGTACGTTTGCACTTCCCGGCCACAGGGAAGCTGCTAGCCGGGAATTCTCTGCCTGGTTCTACCCGCTGCCCGGAACGCTACGCAGGGCAAAAGCGATTCTCGTCCTCCGTGCTTGCTTTTTCTCAGAAAGAGCCGTGGTGTGAGTTTTCGCGGGAAAACGCGTTTTCGGCCGAAAACCTGTACGTTTGCACTTCCCGGCCACAGGGAAGCTGCTAGCCGGGAATTCTCTGCCTGGTTCTACCCGCTGCCCGGAACGCTACGCAGGGCAAAAGCGATTCTCGTCCTCCGTGCTTGCTTTTTCTCAGAAAGAGCCGTGGTGTGAGTTTTCGCGGGAAAACGCGTTTTCGGCCGAAAACCTGTACGTTTGCACTTCCCGGCCACAGGGAAGCTGCTAGCCGGGAATTCTCTGCCTGGTTCTACCCGCTGCCCGGAACGCTACGCAGGGCAAAAGCGATTCTCGTCCTCCGTGCTTGCTTTTTCTCAGAAAGAGACGTGGTGTGCGTTTTCGCCGGAAAACGCGTTTTCGGCCGAAAACGTGTACGTTTGCACTTCCCCGCCACAGGGAAGCTGCTAGACGGGAATTCTCTGCCTGGTTCTACCCGCTGCCCGGAACGCTACGCAGGGCAAAAGCGATTCTCGTCCTCCGTGCTTGCTTTTTCTCAGAAAGAGCCGTGGTGTGCGTTTTCGCCGGAAAACGCGTTTTCGGCCGAAAACGTGTACGTTTGCACTTCCCCGCCACAGGGAAGCTGCTAGCCGGGAATTCTCTGCCTGGTTCTACCCGCTGCCCGGAACGCTACGCAGGGCAAAAGCGATTCTCGTCCTCCGTGCTTGCCTTTTCTCAGAAAGAGCCGTGGTGTGCGTTTTCGCCGGAAAACGCGTTTTCGGCCGAAAACGTGTACGTTTGCACTTCCCGGCCACAGGGAAGCTGCTAGCCGGGAATTCTCTGCCTGGTTCTACCCGCTGCCCGGAACGCTACGCAGGGCAAAAGCGATTCTCGTCCTCCGTGCTTGCTTTTTCTCAGAAAGAGCCGTGGTGTGCGTTTTTGCCGGAAAACGCGTTTTCGGCCGAAAACGTGTACGTTTGCACTTCCCGGCCACAGGGAAGCTGCTAGCCGGGAATTCTCTGCCTGGTTCTACCCGCTGCCCGGAACGCTACGCAGGGCAAAAGCGATTCTCGTCCTCCGTGCTTGCTTTTTCTCAGAAAGAGCCGTGGTGTGCGTTTTCGCCGGTAAACGCGTTTTCGGCCGAAAACGTGTACGTTTGCACTTCCCGGCCACAGGGAAGCTGCTAGCCGGGAATTCTCTGCCTGGTTCTACCCGCTGCCCGGAACGCTACGCAGGGCAAAAGCGATTCTCGTCCTCCGTGCTTGCTTTTTCTCAGAAAGAGCCGTGGTGTGCGTTTTCGCCGGTAAACGTGTTTTCGGCCGAAAACGTGTACGTTTGCACTTCCCCGCCACAGGGAAGCTGCTAGACGGGAATTCTCTGTCTGATTCTACCCGCTGCTCAGAACGCTACGCAGGGCAAAAGCGATTCTCGTCCTCCGTGCTTGCTTTTTCTCAGAAAGAGCCGTGGTGTGCGTTTTCGCCGGAAAACGCGTTTTCGGCCGAAAACGTGTACGTTTGCACTTCCCGACCACAGGGAAGCTGCTAGCCGGGAATTCTCTGCCTGGTTCTACCCGCTGCCCGGAACGCTACGCAGGGCAAAAGCGATTCTCGTCCTCCGTGCTTGCTTTCTCTCAGAAAGAGCCGTGGTGTGCGTTTTCGCCGGAAAACGCGTTTTCGGCCGAAAACGTGTACGTTTGCACTTCCCGACCACAGGGAAGCTGCTAGCCGGGAATTCTCTGCCTGGTTCTACCCGCTGCCCGGAACGCTACGCAGGGCAAAAGCGATTCTCGTCCTCCGTGCTTGCTTTTTCTCAGAAAGAGCCGTGGTGTGCGTTTTCGCCGGAAAACGCGTTTTCTGCCGAAAACGTGTACGTTTGCACTTCCCCGCCACAGGGAAGCTGCTAGACGGGAATTCTCTGCCTGGTTCTACCCGCTGCCGTGAACGCTACGCAGGGCAAAAGCGATTCTCGTCCTCCGTGCTTGCTTTTTCTCAGAAAGAGCCGTGGTGTGCGTTTTCGCCGGAAAACGCGTTTTCGGCCGAAAACGTGTACGTTTGCACTTCCCCGCCACAGGGAAGCTGCTAGCCGGGAATTCTCTGCCTGGTTCTACCCGCTGCCCGGAACGCTACGCAGGGCAAAAGCGATTCTCGTCCTCCGTGCTTGCTTTTTCTCAGAAAGAGCCGTGGTGTGCGTTTTCGCCGGAAAACGCGTTTTCGGCCGAAAACGTGTACGTTTGCACTTCCCGACCACAGGGAAGCTGCTAGCCGGGAATTCTCTGCCTGGTTCTACCCGCTGCCCGGAACGCTACGCAGGGCAAAAGCGATTCTCGTCCTCCGTGCTTGCTTTCTCTCAGAAAGAGCCGTGGTGTGCGTTTTCGCTAGAAAACGCGTTTTCGGCCGAAAACGTGTACGTTTGCACTTCCCGGCCACAGGGAAGCTGCTAGCCGGGAATTCTCTGCCTGGTTCTACCCGCTGCCCGGAACGCTACGCAGGGCAAAAGCGATTCTCGTCCTCCGTGCTTGCTTTTTCTCAGAAAGAGCCGTGGTGTGCGTTTTCGCCGGAAAACGTGTTTTCGGCGAAAACGTGTACGTTTGCACTTCCCGGCCACAGGGAAGCTGCTAGCCGGGAATTCTCTGCCTGGTTCTACCCGCTGCCCGGAACGCTACGCAGGGCAAAAGCGATTCTCGTCCTCCGTGCTTGCTTTTTCTCAGAAAGAGCCGTGGTGTGCGTTTTCGCCAGAAAACGCGTTTTCGGCCGAAAACCTGTACGTTTGCACTTCCCGGACACAGGGAAGCTGCTAGCCGGGAATTCTCTGCCTGGTTCTACCCGCTGCCCGGAACGCTACGCAGGGCAAAAGCGATTCTCGTCCTCCGTGCTTGCTTTTTCTCAGAAAGAGCCGTGGTGTGCGTTTTCGCCGGAAAACGCGTTTTCGGCCGAAAACGTGTACGTTTGCACTTCCCCGTCACAGGGAAGCTGCTAGACGGGAATTCTCTGCCTGGTTCTACCCGCTGCCGGGAACGCTACGCAGGGCAAAAGCGATTCTCGTCCTCCGTGCTTGCTTTTTCTCAGAAAGAGCCGTGGTGTGCGTTTTCGCCGGAAAACGCGTTTTCGGCCGAAAACGTGTACGTTTGCACTTCCCCGCCACAGGGAAGCTGCTAGCCGGGAATTCTCTGCCTGGTTCTACCCGCTGCCCGGAACGCTACGCAGGGCAAAAGCGATTCTCGTCCTCCGTGCTTGCTTTTTCTCAGAAAGAGCCGTGGTGTGCGTTTTCGCCGGAAAACGCGTTTTCGGCCGAAAACGTGTACGTTTGCACTTCCCCGCCACAGGGAAGCTGCTAGCCGGGAATTCTCTACCTGGTTCTACCCGCTGCCCGGAACGCTACGCAGGGCAAAAGCGATTCTCTTCCTCCGTGCTTGCTTTTTCTCAGAAAGAGCCGTGGTGTGCGTTTTCGCCGGAAAACGCGTTTTCGGCCGAAAACGTGTACGTTTGCACTTCCCCGCCACAGGGAAGCTGCTAGCCGGGAATTCTCTGCCTGGTTCTACCCGCTGCCCGGAACGCTACGCAGGGCAAAAGCGATTCTCGTCCTCCGTGCTTGCTTTTTCTCAGAAAGAGACGTGGTGTGCGTTTTCGCCGGAAAACGCGTTTTCGGCCGAAAACGTGTACGTTTGCACTTCCCCGCCACAGGGAAGCTGCTAGACGGGAATTCTCTGCCTGGTTCTACCCGCTGCCCGGAACGCTACGCAGGGCAAAAGCGATTCTCGTCCTCCGTGCTTGCTTTTTCTCAGAAAGAGCCGTGGTGTGCGTTTTCGCCGGAAAACGCGTTTTCGGCCGAAAACGTGTACGTTTGCACTTCCCCGCCACAGGGAAGCTGCTAGCCGGGAATTCTCTGCCTGGTTCTACCCGCTGCCCGGAACGCTACGCAGGGCAAAAGCGATTCTCGTCCTCCGTGCTTGCCTTTTCTCAGAAAGAGCCGTGGTGTGCGTTTTCGCCGGAAAACGCGTTTTCGGCCGAAAACGTGTACGTTTGCACTTCCCGGCCACAGGGAAGCTGCTAGCCGGGAATTCTCTGCCTGGTTCTACCCGCTGCCCGGAACGCTACGCAGGGCAAAAGCGATTCTCGTCCTCCGTGCTTGCTTTTTCTCAGAAAGAGCCGTGGTGTGCGTTTTTGCCGGAAAACGCGTTTTCGGCCGAAAACGTGTACGTTTGCACTTCCCGGCCACAGGGAAGCTGCTAGCCGGGAATTCTCTGCCTGGTTCTACCCGCTGCCCGGAACGCTACGCAGGGCAAAAGCGATTCTCGTCCTCCGTGCTTGCTTTTTCTCAGAAAGAGCCGTGGTGTGCGTTTTCGCCGGTAAACGCGTTTTCGGCCGAAAACGTGTACGTTTGCACTTCCCGGCCACAGGGAAGCTGCTAGCCGGGAATTCTCTGCCTGGTTCTACCCGCTGCCCGGAACGCTACGCAGGGCAAAAGCGATTCTCGTCCTCCGTGCTTGCTTTTTCTCAGAAAGAGCCGTGGTGTGCGTTTTCGCCGGTAAACGTGTTTTCGGCCGAAAACGTGTACGTTTGCACTTCCCCGCCACAGGGAAGCTGCTAGACGGGAATTCTCTGTCTGATTCTACCCGCTGCTCAGAACGCTACGCAGGGCAAAAGCGATTCTCGTCCTCCGTGCTTGCTTTTTCTCAGAAAGAGCCGTGGTGTGCGTTTTCGCCGGAAAACGCGTTTTCGGCCGAAAACGTGTACGTTTGCACTTCCCGACCACAGGGAAGCTGCTAGCCGGGAATTCTCTGCCTGGTTCTACCCGCTGCCCGGAACGCTACGCAGGGCAAAAGCGATTCTCGTCCTCCGTGCTTGCTTTCTCTCAGAAAGAGCCGTGGTGTGCGTTTTCGCCGGAAAACGCGTTTTCGGCCGAAAACGTGTACGTTTGCACTTCCCGACCACAGGGAAGCTGCTAGCCGGGAATTCTCTGCCTGGTTCTACCCGCTGCCCGGAACGCTACGCAGGGCAAAAGCGATTCTCGTCCTCCGTGCTTGCTTTTTCTCAGAAAGAGCCGTGGTGTGCGTTTTCGCCGGAAAACGCGTTTTCTGCCGAAAACGTGTACGTTTGCACTTCCCCGCCACAGGGAAGCTGCTAGACGGGAATTCTCTGCCTGGTTCTACCCGCTGCCGTGAACGCTACGCAGGGCAAAAGCGATTCTCGTCCTCCGTGCTTGCTTTTTCTCAGAAAGAGCCGTGGTGTGCGTTTTCGCCGGAAAACGCGTTTTCGGCCGAAAACGTGTACGTTTGCACTTCCCCGCCACAGGGAAGCTGCTAGCCGGGAATTCTCTGCCTGGTTCTACCCGCTGCCCGGAACGCTACGCAGGGCAAAAGCGATTCTCGTCCTCCGTGCTTGCTTTTTCTCAGAAAGAGCCGTGGTGTGCGTTTTCGCCGGAAAACGCGTTTTCGGCCGAAAACGTGTACGTTTGCACTTCCCGACCACAGGGAAGCTGCTAGCCGGGAATTCTCTGCCTGGTTCTACCCGCTGCCCGGAACGCTACGCAGGGCAAAAGCGATTCTCGTCCTCCGTGCTTGCTTTCTCTCAGAAAGAGCCGTGGTGTGCGTTTTCGCTAGAAAACGCGTTTTCGGCCGAAAACGTGTACGTTTGCACTTCCCGGCCACAGGGAAGCTGCTAGCCGGGAATTCTCTGCCTGGTTCTACCCGCTGCCCGGAACGCTACGCAGGGCAAAAGCGATTCTCGTCCTCCGTGCTTGCTTTTTCTCAGAAAGAGCCGTGGTGTGCGTTTTCGCCGGAAAACGTGTTTTCGGCGAAAACGTGTACGTTTGCACTTCCCGGCCACAGGGAAGCTGCTAGCCGGGAATTCTCTGCCTGGTTCTACCCGCTGCCCGGAACGCTACGCAGGGCAAAAGCGATTCTCGTCCTCCGTGCTTGCTTTTTCTCAGAAAGAGCCGTGGTGTGCGTTTTCGCCAGAAAACGCGTTTTCGGCCGAAAACCTGTACGTTTGCACTTCCCGGACACAGGGAAGCTGCTAGCCGGGAATTCTCTGCCTGGTTCTACCCGCTGCCCGGAACGCTACGCAGGGCAAAAGCGATTCTCGTCCTCCGTGCTTGCTTTTTCTCAGAAAGAGCCGTGGTGTGCGTTTTCGCCGGAAAACGCGTTTTCGGCCGAAAACGTGTACGTTTGCACTTCCCCGTCACAGGGAAGCTGCTAGACGGGAATTCTCTGCCTGGTTCTACCCGCTGCCGGGAACGCTACGCAGGGCAAAAGCGATTCTCGTCCTCCGTGCTTGCTTTTTCTCAGAAAGAGCCGTGGTGTGCGTTTTCGCCGGAAAACGCGTTTTCGGCCGAAAACGTGTACGTTTGCACTTCCCCGCCACAGGGAAGCTGCTAGCCGGGAATTCTCTGCCTGGTTCTACCCGCTGCCCGGAACGCTACGCAGGGCAAAAGCGATTCTCGTCCTCCGTGCTTGCTTTTTCTCAGAAAGAGCCGTGGTGTGCGTTTTCGCCGGAAAACGCGTTTTCGGCCGAAAACGTGTACGTTTGCACTTCCCCGCCACAGGGAAGCTGCTAGCCGGGAATTCTCTACCTGGTTCTACCCGCTGCCCGGAACGCTACGCAGGGCAAAAGCGATTCTCTTCCTCCGTGCTTGCTTTTTCTCAGAAAGAGCCGTGGTGTGCGTTTTCGCCGGAAAACGCGTTTTCGGCCGAAAACGTGTACGTTTGCACTTCCCCGCCACAGGGAAGCTGCTAGCCGGGAATTCTCTGCCTGGTTCTACCCGCTGCCCGGAACGCTACGCAGGGCAAAAGCGATTCTCGTCCTCCGTGCTTGCTTTTTCTCAGAAAGAGCCGTGGTGTGCGTTTTCGCCGGAAAACGCGTTTTCGGCCGAAAACGTGTACGTTTGCACTTCCCCGCCACAGGGAAGCTGCTAGCCGGGAATTCTCTGCCTGGTTCTACCCGCTGCTCAGAACACTACGCAGGGCAAAAGCGATTCTCGTCCTCCGTGCTTGCTTTTTCTCAGAAAGAGCCGTGGTGTGCGTTTTCGCCGGAAAACGCGTTTTCGGCCGAAAACGTGTACGTTTGCACTTCCCGGCCACAGGGAAGCTGCTAGACGGGAATTCTCTGCCTGGTTCTACCCGCTGCCCGGAACGCTACGCAGGGCAATAGCGATTCTCGTCCTCCGTGCTTGCTTTTTCTCAGAAAGAGCCGTGGTGTGCGTTTTCGCCGGTAAATGCGTTTTCGGCCGAAAACGTGTACGTTTGCACTTCCCCGCCACAGGGAAGCTGCTAGCCGGGAATTCTCTGCCTGGTTCTACCCGCTGCCCGGAACGCTACGCAGGGCAAAATCGATTCTCTTCCTCCGTGCTTGCTTTTTCTCAGAAAGAGCCGTGGTGTGCGTTTTCGCGGGAAAACGCGTTTTCGGCGAAAACGTGTACGTTTGCACTTCCCCGCCACAGGGAAGCTGCTAGCCGGGAATTCTCTGCCTGGTTCTACCCGCTGCCCGGAACGCTACGCAGGGCAAAAGCGATTCTCGTCCTCCGTGCTTGCTTTTTCTCAGAAAGAGCCGTGGTGTGAGTTTTCGCGGGAAAACGCGTTTTCGGCCGAAAACCTGTACGTTTGCACTTCCCGGCCACAGGGAAGCTGCTAGCCGGGAATTCTCTGCCTGGTTCTACCCGCTGCCCGGAACGCTACGCAGGGCAAAAGCGATTCTCGTCCTCCGTGCTTGCTTTTTCTCAGAAAGAGCCGTGGTGTGCGTTTTCGCCGGAAAACGCGTTTTCGGCCGAAAACGTGTACGTTTGCACTTCCCGGCCACAGGGAAGCTGCTAGCCGGGAATTCTCTGCCTGGTTCTACCCGCTGCCCGGAACACTACGCAGGGCAAAAGCGATTCTCGTCCTCCGTGCTTGCTTTTTCTCAGAAAGAGCCGTGGTGTGCGTTTTCGCGGGAAAACGCATTTTCGGCTGAAAACGTGTACGTTTGCACTTCCCGGCCACAGGGAAGCTGCTAGCCGGGAATTCTCTGCCTGGTTCTACCCGCTGCCCGGAACACTACGCAGGGCAAAAGCGATTCTCGTCCTCCGTGCTTGCTTTTTCTCAGAAAGAGCCGTGGTGTGCGTTTTCGCCGGAAAACGCGTTTTCGGCCGAAAACGTGTACGTTTGCACTTCCCCGCCACAGGGAAGCTGCTAGACGGGAATTCTCTGCCTGGTTCTACCCGCTGCCCGGAACGCTACGCAGGGCAAAAGCGATTCTCGTCCTCCGTGCTTGCTTTTTCTCAGAAAGAGCCATGGTGTGCTTTTTCGCCGGAAAACGCGTTTTCGGCCGAAAACGTGTACGTTTGCACTTCCCGGCCACAGGGAAGCTGCTAGCCGGGAATTCTCTGCCTGGTTCTACCCGCTGCTCAGAACGCTACGCAGGGCAAAAGCGATTCTCGTCCTCCGTGCTTGCTTTTTCTCAGAAAGAGCCGTGGTGTGCGTTTTCGCCGGAAAACGCGTTTTCGGCCGAAAACGTGTACGTTTGCACTTCCCCGCCACAGGGAAGCTGCTAGACGGGAATTCTCTGCCTGGTTATACCCGCTGCCGGGAACGCTACGCAGGGCAAATGCGATTCTCGTCCTCCGTGCTTGCGTTTTCTCAGAAAGAGCCGTGGTGTGAGTTTTCGCGGGAAAACGCGTTTTCGGCCGAAAACCTGTACGTTTGCACTTCCCGGCCACAGGGAAGCTGCTAGCCGGGAATTCTCTGCCTGGTTCTACCCGCTGCCCGGAACGCTACGCAGGGCAAAAGCGATTCTCGTCCTCCGTGCTTGCTTTTTCTCAGAAAGAGCCGTGGTGTGCGTTTTCGCCGGAAAACGCGTTTTCGGCCGAAAACGTGTACGTTTGCACTTCCCCGCCACAGGGAAGCTGCTAGCCGGGAATTCTCTGCCTGGTTCTACCCGCTGCCCGGAACGCTACGCAGGGCAAAAGCGATTCTCGTCCTCCGTGCTTGCTTTTTCTCAGAAAGAGCCGTGGTGTGCGTTTTCGCCGGAAAACGCGTTTTCGGCCGAAAACGTGTACGTTTGCACTTCCCCGCCACAGGGAAGCTGCTAGACGGGAATTCTCTGCCTGGTTCTACCCGCTGCCAGGAACGCTACGGAGGGCAAAAGCGATTCTCGTCCTCCGTGCTTGCTTTTTCTCAGAAAGAGCCGTGGTGTGCGTTTTCACCGGAAAACGCGTTTTCGGCCGAAAACGTGTACGTTTGCAATTCCCGGCCACAGGGAAGCTGCTAGCCGGCAATTCGCTGCCTATTTCTACCCGCTGCTCAGAACTCTACGCAGGGCAAAAGCGATTCTCGTCCTCCGTGCTTGCTTTTTCTCAGAAAGAGCCGTGGTGTGCGTTTTCGCCGGAAAACGCGTTTTCGGCCGAAAACGTGTACGTTTGCACTTCCCGGCCACAGGGAAGCTGCTAGCCGGGAATTCTCTGCCTGGTTCTACCCGCTGCCCGGAACGCTACGCAGGGCAAAAGCGATTCTCGTCCTCCGTGCTTGCTTTTTCTCAGAAAGAGCCGTGGTGTGCGTTTTCGCCGGAAAACGCGTTTTCGGCCGAAAACGTGTACGTTTGCACTTCCCCGCCACAGGGAAGCTGCTAGCCGGGAATTCTCTGCCTGGTTCTACCCGCTGCCCGGAACGCTACGCAGGGCAAAAGCGATTCTCGTCCTCCGTGCTTGCTTTTTCTCAGAAAGAGCCGTGGTGTGCGTTTTCGCCGGAAAACGCGTTTTCGGCGAAAACGTGTACGTTTGCACTTCCCGGCCACAGGGAAGCTGCTAGCCGGGAATTCTCTGCCTGGTTCTACCCGCTGCCCGGAACGCTACGCAGGGCAAAAGCGATTCTCGTCCTCCGTGCTTGCTTTTTCTCAGAAAGAGCCGTGGTGTGCGTTTTCGCCAGAAAACGCGTTTTCGGCCGAAAACGTGTACGTTTGCACTTCCCCGCCACAGGGAAGCTGCTAGCCGGGAATTCTCTGCCTGGTTCTACCCGCTGCCCGGAACGCTACGCAGGGCAAAAGCGATTCTCGTCCTCCGTGCTTGCTTTTTCTCAGAAAGAGCCGTGGTGTGCGTTTTCGCCGGAAAACGCGTTTTCGGCCGAAAACGTGTACGTTTGCACTTCCCCGCCACAGGGAAGCTTCTAGACGGGAATTCTCTGCCTGGTTCTACCCGCTGCCGGGAACGCTACGCAGGGCAAAAGCGATTCTCGTCCTCCGTGCTTGCTTTTTCTCAGAAAGAGCCGTGGTGTGCGTTTTCGCGGGAAAACGCGTTTTCGGCCGAAAACCTGTACGTTTGCACTTCCCGGCCACAGGGAAGCTGCTAGTCGGGAATTCTCTGCCTGGTTCTACCCGCTGCCCGGAACGCTACGCAGGGCAAAAGCGATTCTCGTCCTCCGTGCTTGCTTTTTCTCAGAAAGAGCCGTGGTGTGCGTTTTCGCCGGTAAATGCGTTTTCGGCCGAAAACGTGTACGTTTGCACTTCCCGGCCACAGGGAAGCTGCTAGACGGGAATTCTCTGCCTGGTTCTACCCGCTGCCCGGAACGCTACGCAGGGCAAAAGCGATTCTCGTCCTCCGTGCTTGCTTTTTCTCAGAAAGAGCCGTGGTGTGCGTTTTCACCGGAAAACGCGTTTTCGGCCGAAAACGTGTACGTTTGCACTTCCCGGCCACAGGGAAGCTGCTAGCCGGCAATTCGCTGCCTATTTCTACCCGCTGCTCAGAACTCTACGCAGGGCAAAAGCGATTCTCGTCCTCCGTGCTTGCTTTTTCTCAGAAAGAGCCGTGGTGTGCGTTTTCGCCGGAAAACGCGTTTTCGGCCGAAAACGTGTACGTTTGCACTTCCCCGCCACAGGGAAGCTGCTAGCCGGGAATTCTCTGCCTGGTTCTACCCGCTGCCCGGAACGCTACGCAGGGCAAAAGCGATTCTCGTCCTCCGTGCTTGCTTTTTCTCAGAAAGAGCCGTGGTGTGCGTTTTCGCGGGAAAACGCGTTTTCGGCCGAAAACCTGTACGTTTGCACTTCCCGGCCACATGGAAGCTGCTAGCCGGGAATTCTCTGCCTGGTTCTACCCGCTGCCCGGAACGCTACGCAGGGCAAAAGCGATTCTCGTCCTCCGTGCTTGCTTTTTCTCAGAAAGAGCCGTGGTGTGCGTTTTCGCCGGAAAACGCGTTTTCGGCCGAAAACGTGTACGTTTGCACTTCCCCGCCACAGGGAAGCTGCTAGCCGGGAATTCTCTGCCTGGTTCTACCCGCTGCCCGGAACGCTACGCAGGGCAAAAGCGATTCTCGTCCTCCGTGCTTGCTTTTTCTCAGAAAGAGCCGTGGTGTGCGTTTTCGCCGGAAAACGCGTTTTCGGCGAAAACGTGTACGTTTGCACTTCCCGGCCACAGGGAAGCTGCTAGCCGGGAATTCTCTGCCTGGTTCTACCCGCTGCCCGGAACACTACGCAGGGCAAAAGCGATTCTCGTCCTCCGTGCTTGCTTTTTCTCAGAAAGAGCCGTGGTGTGCGTTTTCGCCGGAAAACGCGTTTTCGGCCGAAAACGTGTACGTTTGCACTTCCCGGCCACAGGGAAGCTGCTAGCCGGGAATTCTCTGCCTGGTTCTACCCGCTGCCCGGAACGCTACGCAGGGCAAAAGCGATTCTCGTCCTCCGTGCTTGCTTTTTCTCAGAAAGAGCCGTGGTGTGCGTTTTCGCCGGAAAACGCGTTTTCGGCAGAAAACGTGTACGTTTGCACTTCCCGGCCACAGGGAAGCTGCTAGCCGGGAATTCTCTGCCTGGTTCTACCCGCTGCCCGGAACGCTACGCAGGGCAAAAGCGATTCTCGTCCTCCGTGCTTGCTTTTTCTCAGAAAGAGCCGTGGTGTGCGTTTTCGCCGGTAAACGCGTTTTCGGCCGAAAACCTGTACGTTTGCACTTCCCGGCCACAGGGAAGCTGCTAGCCGGGAATTCTCTGCCTGGTTCTACCCGCTGCCCGGAACGCTACGCAGGGCAAAAGCGATTCTCGTCCTCCGTGCTTGCTTTTTCTCAGAAAGAGCCGTGGTGTGCGTTTTCGCCGGTAAACGCGTTTTCGGCCGAAAACGTGTACGTTTGCACTTCCCGGCCACAGGGAAGCTGCTAGACGGGAATTCTCTGCCTGGTTCTACCCGCTGCCCGGAACGCTACGCAGGGCAAAAGCGATTCTCGTCCTCCGTGCTTGCTTTTTCTCAGAAAGAGCCGTGGTGTGCGTTTTCGCCGGAAAACGCGTTTTCGGCCGAAAACGTGTACGTTTGCACTTCCCCGCCACAGGGAAGCTGCTAGCCGGGAATTCTCTGCCTGGTTCTACCCGCTGCCCGGAACACTACGCAGGGCAAAAGCGATTCTCGTCCTCCGTGCTTGCTTTCTCTCAGAAAGAGCCGTGGTGTGCGTTTTCGCCAGAAAACGCGTTTTCGGCCGAAAACGTGTACGTTTGCACTTCCCGGCCACAGGGAAGCTGCTAGCCGGGAATTCTCTGCCTGGTTCTACCCGCTGCCCGGAACGCTACGCAGGGCAAAAGCGATTCTCGTCCTCCGTGCTTGCTTTCTCTCAGAAAGAGCCGTGGTGTGCGTTTTCGCCAGAAAACGCGTTTTCGGCCGAAAACGTGTACGTTTGCACTTCCCGGCCACAGGGAAGCTGCTAGCCGGGAATTCTCTGCCTGGTTCTACCCGCTGCCCGGAACGCTACGCAGGGCAAAAGCGATTCTCGTCCTCCGTGCTTGCTTTTTCTCAGAAAGAGCCGTGGTGTGCGTTTTCGCGGGAAAACGCGTTTTCGGCCGAAAACCTGTACGTTTGCACTTCCCGGCCACAGGGAAGCTGCTAGCCGGGAATTCTCTGCCTGGTTCTACCCGCTGCCCGGAACGCTACGCAGGGCAAAAGCGATTCTCGTCCTCCGTGCTTGCTTTTTCTCAGAAAGAGTCGTGGTGTGCGTTTTCGCCGGAAAACGCGTTTTCGGCCGAAAACGTGTACGTTTGCACTTCCCGGCCACAGGGAAGCTGCTAGCCGGGAATTCTCTGCCTGGTTCTACCCGCTGCCCGGAACACTACGCAGGGCAAAAGCGATTCTCGTCCTCCGTGCTTGCTTTTTCTCAGAAAGAGCCGTGGTGTGCGTTTTCGCGGGAAAACGCATTTTCGGCTGAAAACGTGTACGTTTGCACTTCCCGGCCACAGGGAAGCTGCTAGCCGGGAATTCTCTGCCTGGTTCTACCCGCTGCCCGGAACACTACGCAGGGCAAAAGCGATTCTCGTCCTCCGTGCTTGCTTTTTCTCAGAAAGAGCCGTGGTGTGCGTTTTCGCCGGAAAACGCGTTTTCGGCCGAAAACGTGTACGTTTGCACTTCCCCGCCAGAGGGAAGCTGCTAGCCGGGAATTCTCTGCCTGGTTATACCCGCTGCCCGGAACGCTACGCAGGGCAAAAGCGATTCTCGTCCTCCGTGCTTGCTTTTTCTCAGAAAGAGCCGTGGTGTGCGTTTTCGCCGGTAAACGCGTTTTCGGCCGAAAACGTGTACGTTTGCACTTCCCGGCCACAGGGAAGCTGCTAGCCGGGAATTCTCTGCCTGGTTCTACCCGCTGCCCGGAACGCTACGCAGGGCAAAAGCAATTCTCGTCCTCCGTGCTTGCTTTTTCTCAGAAAGAGCCGTGGTGTGCGTTTTCGCGGGAAAACGCGTTTTCGGCCGAAAACCTGTACGTTTGCACTTCCCGGCCACAGGGAAGCTGCTAGCCGGGAATTCTCTGCCTGGTTCTACCCGCTGCTCAGAACGCTACGCAGGGCAAAAGCGATTCTCCTCCTCCGTGCTTGCTTTTTCTCAGAAAGAGCCGTGGTGTGCGTTTTCGCCGGAAAACGCGTTTTCGGCCGAAAACGTGTACGTTTGCACTTCCCCGCCACAGGGAAGCTGCTAGACGGGAATTCTCTGCCTGGTTCTACCCGCTGCCGGGAACGCTACGCAGGGCAAAAGCGATTCTCGTCCTCCGTGCTTGCTTTTTCTCAGAAAGAGCCGTGGTGTGCGTTTTCGCCGGAAAACGCGTTTTCGGCCGAAAACGTGTACGTTTGCACTTCCCCGCCACAGGGAAGCTGCTAGACGGGAATTCTCTGCCTGGTTCTACCCGCTGCCGGGAACGCTACGCAGGGCAAAAGCGATTCTCGTCCTCCGTGCTTGCTTTTTCTCAGAAAGAGCCGTGGTGTGCGTTTTCGCCGGAAAACGCGTTTTCGGCCGAAAACGTGTACGTTTGCACTTCCCGGCCACAGGGAAGCTGCTAGCCGGGAATTCTCTGCCTGGTTCTACCCGCTGCCCGGAACCCTACGCAGGGCAAAAGCAATTCTCGTCCTCCGTGCTTGCTTTTTCTCAGAAAGAGCCGTGGTGTGCGTTTTCGCGGGAAAACGCGTTTTCGGCCGAAAACCTGTACGTTTGCAGTTCCCGGCCACAGGGAAGCTGCTAGCCGGGAATTCTCTGCCTGGTTCTACCCGCTGCCCGGAACGCTACGCAGGGCAAAAGCGATTCTCGTCCTCCGTGCTTGCTTTTTCTCAGAAAGAGCCGTGGTGTGCGTTTTCGCGGGAAAACGCATTTTCGGCTGAAAACGTGTACGTTTGCACTTCCCGGCCAGAGGGAAGCTGCTAGACGGGAATTCTCTGCCTGGTTCTACCCGCTGCCCGGAACACTACGCAGGGCAAAAGCGATTCTCGTCCTCCGTGCTTGCTTTTTCTCAGAAAGAGCCGTGGTGTGCGTTTTCGCCAGAAAACGCGTTTTCGGCCGAAAACGTGTACGTTTGCACTTCCCCGCCACAGGGAAGCTGCTAGCCGGGAATTCTCTGCCTGGTTCTACCCGCTGCCCGGAACGCTACGCAGGGCAAAAGCGATTCTCGTCCTCCGTGCTTGCTTTTTCTCAGAAAGAGCCGTGGTGTGCGTTTTCGCCGGAAAACGTGTTTTCGGCCGAAAACGTGTACGTTTGCACTTCCCCGCCACAGGGAAGCTGCTAGACGGGAATTCTCTGCCTGGTTCTACCCGCTGCCCGGAACGCTACGCAGGGCAAAAGCGATTCTCGTCCTCCGTGCTTGCTTTTTCTCAGAAAGAGCCGTGGTGTGCGTTTTCGCGGGAAAACGCGTTTTCGGCCGAAAACCTGTACGTTTGCACTTCCCGGCCACAGGGAAGCTGCTAGCCGGGAATTCTCTGCCTGGTTCTACCCGCTGCCCGGAACGCTACGCAGGGCAAAAGCGATTCTCGTCCTCCGTGCTTGCTTTTTCTCAGAAAGAGCCGTGGTGTGCGTTTTCGCCGGAAAACGCGTTTTCGGCCGAAAACGCGTACGTTTGCACTTCCCGGCCACAGGGAAGCTGCTAGCCGGGAATTCTCTGCCTGGTTCTACCCGCTGCTCAGAACACTACGCAGGGCAAAAGCGATTCTCGTCCTCCGTGCTTGCTTTTTCTCAGAAAGAGCCGTGGTGTGCGTTTTCGCCGGAAAACGCGTTTTCGGCCGAAAACGTGTACGTTTGCACTTCCCGGCCACAGGGAAGCTGCTAGACGGGAATTCTCTGCCTGGTTCTACCCGCTGCCCGGAACGCTACGCAGGGCAAAAGCGATTCTCGTCCTCCGTGCTTGCTTTTTCCCAGAAAGTGCCGTGGTGTGCGTGTTCGCCGGAAAACGCGTTTTCGGCCGAAAACGTGTACGTTTGCACTTCCCGGCCACAGGGAAGCTGCTAGACGGGAATTCTCTGCCTGGTTCTACCCGCTGCCCGGAACGCTACGCAGGGCAAAAGCGATTCTCGTCCTCCGTGCTTGCTTTTTCTCAGAAAGAGCCGTGGTGTGCGTTTTCGCCGGTAAATGCGTTTTCGGACGTAAAAGTGTACGTTTGCACTTCCCGGCCACAGGGAAGCTGCTAGCCGGGAATTCTCTGCCTGGTTCTACCCGCTGCCCGGAACGCTACGCAGGGCAAAAGCGATTCTCGTCCTCCGTGCTTGCTTTTTCTCAGAAAGAGCCGTGGTGTGCGTTTTCGCCGGAAAACGCGTTTTCGGCGAAAACGTGTACGTTTGCACTTCCCGGCCACAGGGAAGCTGCTAGCCGGGAATTCTCTGCCTGGTTCTACCCGCTGCCCGGAACGCTACGCAGGGCAAAAGCGATTCTCGTCCTCCGTGCTTGCTTTTTCTCAGAAAGAGCCGTGGTGTGCGTTTTCGCCGGAAAACGCGTTTTCGGCCGAAAACGTGTACGTTTGCACTTCCCGGCCACAGGGAAGCTGCTAGCCGGGAATTCTCTGCCTGGTTCTACCCGCTGCCCGGAACACTACGCAGGGCAAAAGCGATTCTCGTCCTCCGTGCTTGCTTTTTCTCAGAAAGAGCCGTGGTGTGCGTTTTCGCCGGAAAACGCGTTTTCGGCCGAAAACGTGTACGTTTGCACTTCCCGGCCACAGGGAAGCTGCTAGCCGGGAATTCTCTGCCTGGTTCTACCCGCTGCCCGGAACGCTACGCAGGGCAAAAGCGATTCTCGTCCTCCGTGCTTGCTTTTTCTCAGAAAGAGCCGTGGTGTGCGTTTTCGCCGGTAAACGCGTTTTCGGCCGAAAACGTGTACGTTTGCAATTCCCCGCCACAGGGAAGCTGCTAGACGGCAATTCTCTGCCTGGTTCTACCCGCTGCCCGGAACGCTACGCAGGGCAAAAGCGATTCTCGTCCTCCGTGCTTGCTTTTTCTCAGAAAGAGCCATGGTGTGCTTTTTCTCCGGAAAACGCGTTTTCGGCCGGAAACGTGTACGTTTGCACTTCCCGGCCACAGGGAAGCTGCTAGCCGGCAATTCGCTGCCTATTTCTACCCGCTGCTCAGAACGCTACGCAGGGCAAAAGCGATTCTCGTCCTCCGTGCTTGCTTTTTCTCAGAAAGAGCCGTGGTGTGCGTTTTCGCGGGAAAACGCGTTTTCGGCCGAAAACCTGTACGTTTGCACTTCCCGGCCACAGGGAAGCTGCTAGCCGGGAATTCTCTGCCTGGTTCTACCCGCTGCCCGGAACGCTACGCAGGGCAAAAGCGATTCTCGTCCTCCGTGCTTGCTTTTTCTCAGAAAGAGCCCTGGTGTGCGTTTTCGCCGGAAAACGCGTTTTCGGCCGAAAACGTGTACGTTTGCACTTCCCGGACACAGGGAAGCTGCTAGCCGGGAATTCTCTGCCTGGTTCTACCCGCTGCTCAGAACACTACGCAGGGCAAAAGCGATTCTCGTCCTCCGTGCTTGCTTTTTCTCAGAAAGAGCCGTGGTGTGCGTTTTCGCCGGAAAACGCGTTTTCGGCCGAAAACGTGTACGTTTGCACTTCCCGGCCACAGGGAAGCTGCTAGACGGGAATTCTCTGCCTGGTTCTACCCGCTGCCCGGAACGCTACGCAGGGCAAAAGCGATTCTCGTCCTCCGTGCTTGCTTTTTCCCAGAAAGAGCCGTGGTGTGCGTTTTCGCCGGAAAACGCGTTTTCGGCCGAAAACGTGTACGTTTGCACTTCCCGGCCACAGGGAAGCTGCTAGACGGGAATTCTCTGCCTGGTTCTACCCGCTGCCCGGAACGCTACGCAGGGCAAAAGCGATTCTCGTCCTCCGTGCTTGCTTTTTCTCAGAAAGAGCCGTGGTGTGCGTTTTCGCCGGTAAATGCGTTTTCGGCCGAAAACGTGTACGTTTGCACTTCCCGGCCACAGGGAAGCTGCTAGCCGGGAATTCTCTGCCTGGTTCTACCCGCTGCCCGGAACGCTACGCAGGGCAAAAGCGATTCTCGTCCTCCGTGCTTGCTTTTTCTCAGAAAGAGCCGTGGTGTGAGTTTTCGCGGGAAAACGCGTTTTCGGCCGAAAACCTGTACGTTTGCAGTTCCCGGCCACAGGGAAGCTGCTAGCCGGGAATTCTCTGCCTGGTTCTACCCGCTGCCCGGAACGCTACGCAGGGCAAAAGCGATTCTCGTCCTCCGTGCTTGCTTTTTCTCAGAAAGAGCCGTGGTGTGCGTTTTCGCCGGAAAACGCGTTTTCGGCCGAAAACGTGTACGTTTGCACTTCCCGGACACAGGGAAGCTGCTAGCCGGGAATTCTCTGCCTGGTTCTACCCGCTGCCCGGAACACTACGCAGGGCAAAAGCGATTCTCGTCCTCCGTGCTTGCTTTTTCTCAGAAAGAGCCGTGGTGTGCGTTTTCGCCGGTAAACGCGTTTTCGGCCAAAAACGTGTACGTTTGCACTTCCCCGCCACAGGGAAGCTGCTAGCCGGCAATTCGCTGCCTATTTCTACCCGCTGCTCAGAACGCTACGCAGGGCAAAAGCGATTCTCGTCCTCCGTGCTTGCTTTTTCTCAGAAAGATCCGTGGTGTGCGTTTTCGCCGGAAAACGTGTTTTCGGCCGAAAACGTGTACGTTTGCACTTCCCCGCCACAGGGAAGCTGCTAGCCGGGAATTCTCTGCCTGGTTCTACCCGCTGCCCGGAACGCTACGCAGGGCAAAAGCGATTCTCGTCCTCCGTGCTTGCTTTTTCTCAGAAAGAGCCGTGGTGTGCGTTTTCGCCGGAAAACGCGTTTTCGGCAGAAAACGTGTACGTTTGCACTTCCCCGCCACAGGGAATCTGCTAGCCGGGAATTCTCTGCCTGGTTCTACCCGCTGCCTGGAACACTACGCAGTGCAAAAGCGATTCTCGTCCTCCGTGCTTGCTTTTTCTCAGAAAGAGCCGTGGTGTGCGTTTTCGCCAGAAAACGCGTTTTCGGCCGAAAACGTGTACGTTTGCACTTCCCCGCCACAGGGAAGCTGCTAGCCGGGAATTCTCTGCCTGGTTCTACCCGCTGCCCGGAACGCTACGCAGGGCAAAAGCGATTCTCGTCCTCCGTGCTTGCTTTTTCTCAGAAAGAGCCGTGGTGTGCGTTTTCGCCGGAAAACGCGTTTCCGGCCGAAAACGTGTACGTTTGCACTTCCCGGCCACAGGGAAGCTGCTAGCCGGGAATTCTCTGCCTGGTTCTACGCGCTGCCCGGAACGCTACGCAGGGCAAAAGCGATTCTCGTCCTCCGTGCTTGCTTTTTCTCAGAAAGAGCCGTGGTGTGCGTTTTCGCCGGAAAACGCGTTTTCGGCCGAAAACGTGTACGTTTGCACTTCCCCGCCACAGGGAAGCTGCTAGCCGGGAATTCTCTGCCTGGTTCTACCCGCTGCCCGGAACGCTACGCAGGGCAAAAGCGATTCTCGTCCTACGTGCTTGCTTTTTCTCAGAAAGAGCCGTGGTGTGCGTTTTCGCCGGAAAACGCGTTTTCGGCCGAAAACGTGTACGTTTGCACTTCCCGGCCACAGGGAAGCTGCTAGCCGGGAATTCTCTGCCTGGTTCTACCCGCTGCCCGGAACGCTACGCAGGGCAAAAGCGATTCTCGTCCTCCGTGCTTGCTTTTTCTCAGAAAGAGCCGTGGTGTGCGTTTTCGCCGGAAAACGCGTTTTCGGCCGAAAACGTGTACGTTTGCACTTCCCGGCCACAGGGAAGCTGCTAGCCGGGAATTCTCTGCCTGGTTCTACCCGCTGCCCGGAACGCTACGCAGGGCAAAAGCGATTCTCATCCTCCGCGCTTGCTTTTTCTCAGAAAGAGCCGTGGTGTGCGTTTTCGCCGGTAAACGCGTTTTCGGCCGAAAACGTGTACGTTTGCACTTCCCGGCCACAGGGAAGCTGCTAGACGGGAATTCTCTGCCTGGTTCTACCCGCTGCCCGGAACGCTACGCAGGGCAAAAGCGATTCTCGTCCTCCGTGCTTGCTTTTTCTCAGAAAGAGCCATGGTGTGCTTTTTCGCCGGAAAACGCTTTTTCGGCCGAAAACGTGTACGTTTGCACTTCCCGGCCACAGGGAAGCTGCTAGCCGGCAATTCGCTGCCTATTTCTACCCGCTGCTCAGAACGCTACGCAGGGCAAAAGCGATTCTCGTCCTCCGTGCTTGCTTTTTCTCAGAAAGAGCCGTGGTGTGCGTTTTCGCGGGAAAACGCGTTTTCGGCCGAAAACCTGTACGTTTGCACTTCCCGGCCACAGGGAAGCTGCTAGCCGGGAATTCTCTGCCTGGTTCTACCCGCTGCCCGGAACGCTACGCAGGGCAAAAGCGATTCTCGTCCTCCGTGCTTGCTTTTTCTCAGAAAGAGCCCTGGTGTGCGTTTTCGCCGGAAAACGCGTTTTCGGCCGAAAACGTGTACGTTTGCACTTCCCGGACACAGGGAAGCTGCTAGCCGGGAATTCTCTGCCTGGTTCTACCCGCTGCTCAGAACACTACGCAGGGCAAAAGCGATTCTCGTCCTCCGTGCTTGCTTTTTCTCAGAAAGAGCCGTGGTGTGCGTTTTCGCCGGAAAACGCGTTTTCGGCCGAAAACGTGTACGTTTGCACTTCCCGGCCACAGGGAAGCTGCTAGACGGGAATTCTCTGCCTGGTTCTACCCGCTGCCCGGAACGCTACGCAGGGCAAAAGCGATTCTCGTCCTCCGTGCTTGCTTTTTCCCAGAAAGAGCCGTGGTGTGCGTTTTCGCCGGAAAACGCGTTTTCGGCCGAAAACGTGTACGTTTGCACTTCCCGGCCACAGGGAAGCTGCTAGACGGGAATTCTCTGCCTGGTTCTACCCGCTGCCCGGAACGCTACGCAGGGCAAAAGCGATTCTCGTCCTCCGTGCTTGCTTTTTCTCAGAAAGAGCCGTGGTGTGAGTTTTCGCGGGAAAACGCGTTTTCGGCCGAAAACCTGTACGTTTGCAGTTCCCGGCCACAGGGAAGCTGCTAGCCGGGAATTCTCTGCCTGGTTCTACCCGCTGCCCGGAACGCTACGCAGGGCAAAAGCGATTCTCGTCCTCCGTGCTTGCTTTTTCTCAGAAAGAGCCGTGGTGTGCGTTTTCGCCGGAAAACGCGTTTTCGGCCGAAAACGTGTACGTTTGCACTTCCCGGACACAGGGAAGCTGCTAGCCGGGAATTCTTTGTCTGGTTCTACCCGCTGCCCGGAACACTACGCAGGGCAAAAGCGATTCTCGTCCTCCGTGCTTGCTTTTTCTCAGAAAGAGCCGTGGTGTGCGTTTTCGCCGGTAAACGCGTTTTCGGCCAAAAACGTGTACGTTTGCACTTTCCCGCCACAGGGAAGCTGCTAGCCGGCAATTCGCTACCTATTTCTACCCGCTGCTCAGAACGCTACGCAGGGCAAAAGCGATTCTCGTCCTCCGTGCTTGCTTTTTCTCAGAAAGAGCAGTAGTGTGCATTTTCGCCGGAAAACGCGTTTTCGGCGAAAACGTGTACGTTTGCACTTCCCGGCCACAGGGAAGCTGCTAGCCGGGAATTCTCTGCCTGGTTCTACCCGCTGCCCGGAACGCTACGCAGGGCAAAAGCGATTCTCGTCCTCCGTGCTTGCTTTTTCTCAGAAAGAGCCGTGGTGTGCGTTTTCGCCGGAAAACGCGTTTTCGGCCGAAAACGTGTACGTTTGCACTTCCCGGCCACAGGGAAGCTGCTAGACGGGAATTCTCTGCCTGGTTCTACCCGCTGCCCGGAACGCTACGCAGGGCAAAAGCGATTCTCGTCCTCCGTGCTTGCTTTTTCTCAGAAAGAGCCGTGGTGTGCGTTTTCGCCGGAAAACGCGTTTTCGGCGAAAACGTGTACGTTTGCACTTCCCGGCCACAGGGAAGCTGCTAGCCGGGAATTCTCTGCCTGGTTCTACCCGCTGCCCGGAACGCTACGCAGGGCAAAAGCGATTCTCGTCCTCCGTGCTTGCTTTTTCTCAGAAAGAGCCGTGGTGTGAGTTTTCGCGGGAAAACGCGTTTTTGGCCGAAAACCTGTACGTTTGAACTTCCCGGCCACAGGGAAGATGCTAGCCGGGAATTCTCTGCCTGGTTCTACCCGCTGCCCGGAACGCTACGCAGGGCAAAAGCGATTCTCGTCCTCCGTGCTTGCTTTTTCTCAGAAAGAGCCGTGGTGTGAGTTTTCGCGGGAAAACGTGTTTTCGGCCGAAAACCTGTACGTTTGCACTTCCCGGCCACAGGGAAGATGCTAGCCGGGAATTCTCTGCCTGGTTCTACCCGCTGCCCGGAACGCTACGCAGGGCAAAAGCGATTCTCGTCCTCCGTGCTTGCTTTTTCTCAGAAAGAGCCGTGGTGTGCGTTTTCGCCGGAAAACGCGTTTTCGGCCGAAAACGTGTACGTTTGCACTTCCCGGCCACAGGGAAGCTGCTAGCCGGGAATTCTCTGCCTGGTTCTACCCGCTGCCCGGAACACTACGCAGGGCAAAAGCGATTCTCGTCCTCCGTGCTTGCTTTTTCTCAGAAAGAGCCGTGGTGTGCGTTTTCGCCGGAAAACGCGTTTTCGGCCGAAAACGTGTACGTTTGCACTTCCCGGCCACAGGGAAGCTGCTAGCCGGGAATTCTCTGCCTGGTTCTACCCGCTGCCCGGAACGCTACGCAGGGCAAAAGCGATTCTCGTCCTCCGTGCTTGCTTTTTCTCAGAAAGAGCCGTGGTGTGCGTTTTCGCCGGTAAACGCGTTTTCGGCCGAAAACGTGTACGTTTGCACTTCCCCGCCACAGGGAAGCTGCTAGCCGGGAATTCTCTGCCTGGTTCTACCCGCTGCCCGGAACGCTACGCAGGGCAAAAGCGATTCTCGTCCTCCGTGCTTGCTTTTTCTCAGAAAGAGCCATGGTGTGCTTTTTCTCCGGAAAACGCGTTTTCGGCCGGAAACGTGTACGTTTGCACTTCCCGGCCACAGGGAAGCTGCTAGCCGGCAATTCGCTGCCTATTTCTACCCGCTGCTCAGAACGCTACGCAGGGCAAAAGCGATTCTCGTCCTCCGTGCTTGCTTTTTCTCAGAAAGAGCCGTGGTGTGCGTTTTCGCCGGTAAACGCGTTTTCGGCCGAAAACGTGTACGTTTGCACTTCCCCGCCACAGGGAAGCTGCTAGCCGGGAATTGTCTGCCTGGTTCTACCCGCTGCCCGGAACGCTACGCAGGGCAAAAGCGATTCTCGTCCTCCGTGCTTGCTTTTTCTCAGAAAGAGCCGTGGTGTGCGTTTTCGCCGGTAAACGAGTTTTCGGCCGAAAACGTGTACGTTTGCACTTCCCCGCCACAGGGAAGCTGCTAGACGGGAATTCTCTGCCTGGTTCTACCCGCTGCCAGGAACGCTACGCAGGGCAAAAGCGATTCTCGTCCTCCGCGCTTGCTTTTTCTCAGAAAGAACCATGGTGTGCGTTTTCGCCGGAAAACGCGTTTTCGGCCGAAAACGTGTACGTTTGCACTTCCCCGCCACAGGGAAGCTGCTAGCCGGGAATTCTCTGCCTGGTTCTACCCGCTGCCCGGAACGCTACGCAGGGCAAAAGCGATTCTCGTCCTCCGTGCTTGCTTTTTCTCAGAAAGAGCCGTGGTGTGCGTTTTCGCCGGAAAACGCGTTTTCGGCCGAAAACGTGTACGTTTGCACTTCCCCGCCACAGGGAAGCTGCTAGACGGGAATTCTCTGCCTGGTTCTACCCGCTGCCCGGAACGCTACGCAGGGCAAAAGCGATTCTCGTCCTCCGTGCTTGCTTTTTCTCAGAAAGAGCCGTGGTGTGCGTTTTCGCCGGAAAACGCGTTTTCGGCCGAAAACGTGTACGTTTGCACTTCCCCGCCACAGGGAAGATGCTAGCCGGGAATTCTCTGCCTGGTTCTACCCCCTGCTCAGAACACTACGCAGGGCAAAAGCGATTCTCGTCCTCCGTGCTTGCTTTTTCTCAGAAAGAGCCGTGGTGTGCGTTTTCGCCGGAAAACGCGTTTTCGGCCGAAAACGTGTACGTTTGCACTTCCCGGCCACAGGGAAGCTGCTAGACGGGAATTCTCTGCCTGGTTCTACCCGCTGCCCGGAACGCTACGCAGGGCAAAAGCGATTCTCGTCCTCCGTGCTTGCTTTTTCCCAGAAAGAGCCGTGGTGTGCGTTTTCGCGGGAAAACGCGTTTTCGGCCGAAAACCTGTACGTTTGCACTTCCCGGCCACAGGGAAGCTGCTAGACGGGAATTCTCTGCCTGGTTCTACCCGCTGCCCGGAACGCTACGCAGGGCAAAAGCGATTCTCGTCCTCCGTGCTTGCTTTTTCTCAGAAAGAGCCGTGGTGTGCGTTTTCGCCGGAAAACGCGTTTTCGGCCGAAAACGTGTACGTTTGCACTTCCCCGCCACAGGGAAGATGCTAGCCGGGAATTCTCTGCCTGGTTCTACCCCCTGCTCAGAACACTACGCAGGGCAAAAGCGATTCTCGTCCTCCGTGCTTGCTTTTTCTCAGAAAGAGCCGTGGTGTGCGTTTTCGCCGGAAAACGCGTTTTCGGCCGAAAACGTGTACGTTTGCACTTCCCGGCCACAGGGAAGCTGCTAGACGGGAATTCTCTGCCTGGTTCTACCCGCTGCCCGGAACGCTACGCAGGGCAAAAGCGATTCTCGTCCTCCGTGCTTGCTTTTTCCCAGAAAGAGCCGTGGTGTGCGTTTTCGCGGGAAAACGCGTTTTCGGCCGAAAACCTGTACGTTTGCACTTCCCGGCCACAGGGAAGCTGCTAGACGGGAATTCTCTGCCTGGTTCTACCCGCTGCCCGGAACGCTACGCAGGGCAAAAGCGATTCTCGTCCTCCGTGCTTGCTTTTTCTCAGAAAGAGCCGTGGTGTGCGTTTTCGCCGGTAAATGGGTTTTCGGCCGAAAACGTGTACGTTTGCACTTCCCGGCCACAGGGAAGCTGCTAGCCGGGAATTCTCTGCCTGGTTCTACCCGCTGCCCGGAACACTACGCAGGGCAAAAGCGATTCTCGTCCTCCGTGCTTGCTTTTTCTCAGAAAGAGCCGTGGTGTGAGTTTTCGCGGGAAAACGTGTTTTCGGCCGAAAACCTGTACGTTTGCACTTCCCGGCCACAGGGAAGATGCTAGCCGGGAATTCTCTGCCTGGTTCTACCCGCTGCCCGGAACGCTACGCAGGGCAAAAGCGATTCTCGTCCTCCGTGCTTGCTTTTTCTCAGAAAGAGCCGTGGTGTGCGTTTTCGCCGGAAAACGCGTTTTCGGCCGAAAACGTGTACGTTTGCACTTCCCGGCCACAGGGAAGCTGCTAGCCGGGAATTCTCTGCCTGGTTCTACCCGCTGCCCGGAACACTACGCAGGGCAAAAGCGATTCTCGTCCTCCGTGCTTGCTTTTTCTCAGAAAGAGCCGTGGTGTGCGTTTTCGCCGGAAAACGCGTTTTCGGCCGAAAACGTGTACGTTTGCACTTCCCGGCCACAGGGAAGCTGCTAGCCGGGAATTCTCTGCCTGGTTCTACCCGCTGCCCGGAACGCTACGCAGGGCAAAAGCGATTCTCGTCCTCCGTGCTTGCTTTTTCTCAGAAAGAGCCGTGGTGTGCGTTTTCGCCGGTAAACGCGTTTTCGGCCGAAAACGTGTACGTTTGCACTTCCCCGCCACAGGGAAGCTGCTAGCCGGGAATTCTCTGCCTGGTTCTACCCGCTGCCCGGAACGCTACGCAGGGCAAAAGCGATTCTCGTCCTCCGTGCTTGCTTTTTCTCAGAAAGAGCCATGGTGTGCTTTTTCTCCGGAAAACGCGTTTTCGGCCGGAAACGTGTACGTTTGCACTTCCCGGCCACAGGGAAGCTGCTAGCCGGCAATTCGCTGCCTATTTCTACCCGCTGCTCAGAACGCTACGCAGGGCAAAAGCGATTCTCGTCCTCCGTGCTTGCTTTTTCTCAGAAAGAGCCGTGGTGTGCGTTTTCGCCGGTAAACGCGTTTTCGGCCGAAAACGTGTACGTTTGCACTTCCCCGCCACAGGGAAGCTGCTAGCCGGGAATTGTCTGCCTGGTTCTACCCGCTGCCCGGAACGCTACGCAGGGCAAAAGCGATTCTCGTCCTCCGTGCTTGCTTTTTCTCAGAAAGAGCCGTGGTGTGCGTTTTCGCCGGTAAACGAGTTTTCGGCCGAAAACGTGTACGTTTGCACTTCCCCGCCACAGGGAAGCTGCTAGACGGGAATTCTCTGCCTGGTTCTACCCGCTGCCAGGAACGCTACGCAGGGCAAAAGCGATTCTCGTCCTCCGCGCTTGCTTTTTCTCAGAAAGAACCATGGTGTGCGTTTTCGCCGGAAAACGCGTTTTCGGCCGAAAACGTGTACGTTTGCACTTCCCCGCCACAGGGAAGCTGCTAGCCGGGAATTCTCTGCCTGGTTCTACCCGCTGCCCGGAACGCTACGCAGGGCAAAAGCGATTCTCGTCCTCCGTGCTTGCTTTTTCTCAGAAAGAGCCGTGGTGTGCGTTTTCGCCGGAAAACGCGTTTTCGGCCGAAAACGTGTACGTTTGCACTTCCCCGCCACAGGGAAGCTGCTAGACGGGAATTCTCTGCCTGGTTCTACCCGCTGCCCGGAACGCTACGCAGGGCAAAAGCGATTCTCGTCCTCCGTGCTTGCTTTTTCTCAGAAAGAGCCGTGGTGTGCGTTTTCGCCGGAAAACGCGTTTTCGGCCGAAAACGTGTACGTTTGCACTTCCCGGACACAGGGAAGCTGCTAGCCGGGAATTCTTTGTCTGGTTCTACCCGCTGCCCGGAACACTACGCAGGGCAAAAGCGATTCTCGTCCTCCGTGCTTGCTTTTTCTCAGAAAGAGCCGTGGTGTGCGTTTTCGCCGGTAAACGCGTTTTCGGCCAAAAACGTGTACGTTTGCACTTTCCCGCCACAGGGAAGCTGCTAGCCGGCAATTCGCTACCTATTTCTACCCGCTGCTCAGAACGCTACGCAGGGCAAAAGCGATTCTCGTCCTCCGTGCTTGCTTTTTCTCAGAAAGAGCAGTAGTGTGCATTTTCGCCGGAAAACGCGTTTTCGGCGAAAACGTGTACGTTTGCACTTCCCGGCCACAGGGAAGCTGCTAGCCGGGAATTCTCTGCCTGGTTCTACCCGCTGCCCGGAACGCTACGCAGGGCAAAAGCGATTCTCGTCCTCCGTGCTTGCTTTTTCTCAGAAAGAGCCGTGGTGTGCGTTTTCGCCGGAAAACGCGTTTTCGGCCGAAAACGTGTACGTTTGCACTTCCCGGCCACAGGGAAGCTGCTAGACGGGAATTCTCTGCCTGGTTCTACCCGCTGCCCGGAACGCTACGCAGGGCAAAAGCGATTCTCGTCCTCCGTGCTTGCTTTTTCTCAGAAAGAGCCGTGGTGTGCGTTTTCGCCGGAAAACGCGTTTTCGGCGAAAACGTGTACGTTTGCACTTCCCGGCCACAGGGAAGCTGCTAGCCGGGAATTCTCTGCCTGGTTCTACCCGCTGCCCGGAACGCTACGCAGGGCAAAAGCGATTCTCGTCCTCCGTGCTTGCTTTTTCTCAGAAAGAGCCGTGGTGTGCGTTTTCGCCGGTAAACGCGTTTTCGGCCGAAAACGTGTACGTTTGCACTTCCCCGCCACAGGGAAGCTGCTAGCCGGGAATTGTCTGCCTGGTTCTACCCGCTGCCCGGAACGCTACGCAGGGCAAAAGCGATTCTCGTCCTCCGTGCTTGCTTTTTCTCAGAAAGAGCCGTGGTGTGCGTTTTCGCCGGTAAACGCGTTTTCGGCCGAAAACGTGTACGTTTGCACTTCCCCGCCACAGGGAAGCTGCTAGCCGGGAATTGTCTGCCTGGTTCTACCCGCTGCCCGGAACGCTACGCAGGGCAAAAGCGATTCTCGTCCTCCGTGCTTGCTTTTTCTCAGAAAGAGCCGTGGTGTGCGTTTTCGCCGGTAAACGAGTTTTCGGCCGAAAACGTGTACGTTTGCACTTCCCCGCCACAGGGAAGCTCTTAGACGGGAATTCTCTGCCTGGTTCTACCCGCTGCCAGGAACGCTACGCAGGGCAAAAGCGATTCTCGTCCTCCGCGCTTGCTTTTTCTCAGAAAGAACCATGGTGTGCGTTTTCGCCGGAAAACGCGTTTTCGGCCGAAAACGTGTACGTTTGCACTTCCCGGCCACAGGGAAGCTGCTAGCCGGGAATTGTCTGCCTGGTTCTACCCGCTGCCCGGAACGCTACGCAGGGCAAAAGCGATTCTCGTCCTCCGTGCTTGCTTTTTCTCAGAAAGAGCCGTGGTGTGAGTTTTCGCTGGAAAACGCGTTTTCGGCCGAAAACCTGTACGTTTGCACTTCCCGGCCACAGGGAAGCTGCTAGCCGGGAATTCTCTGCCTGGTTCTACCCGCTGCCCGGAACGCTACGCAGGGCAAAAGCGATTCTCGTCCTCCGTGCTTGCTTTTTCTCAGAAAGAGCCGTGGTGTGCGTTTTCGCCGGAAAACGCGTTTTCGGCCGAAAACGTGTACGTTTGCACTTCCCGGCCACAGGGAAGCTGCTAGCCGGGAATTCTCTGCCTGGTTCTACCCGCTGCCCGGAACACTACGCAGGGCAAAAGCGATTCTCGTCCTCCGTGCTTGCTTTTTCTCAGAAAGAGCCGTGGTGTGCGTTTTCGCCGGTAAACGCGTTTTCGGCCGAAAACGTGTACGTTTGCACTTCCCCGCCACAGGGAAGATGCTAGCCGGGAATTCTCTGCCTGGTTCTACCCGCTGCTCAGAACACTACGCAGGGCAAAAGCGATTCTCGTCCTCCGTGCTTGCTTTTTCTCAGAAAGAGCCGTGGTGTGCGTTTTCGCCGGAAAACGCGTTTTCGGCCGAAAACGTGTACGTTTGCACTTCCCGGCCACAGGGAAGCTGCTAGACGGGAATTCTCTGCCTGGTTCTACCCGCTGCCCGGAACGCTACGCAGGGCAAAAGCGATTCTCGTCCTCCGTGCTTGCTTTTTCCCAGAAAGAGCCGTGGTGTGCGTTTTCGCGGGAAAACGCGTTTTCGGCCGAAAACCTGTACGTTTGCACTTCCCGGCCACAGGGAAGCTGCTAGACGGGAATTCTCTGCCTGGTTCTACCCGCTGCCCGGAACGCTACGCAGGGCAAAAGCGATTCTCGTCCTCCGTGCTTGCTTTTTCTCAGAAAGAGCCGTGGTGTGCGTTTTCGCCGGTAAATGGGTTTTCGGTCGAAAACGTGTACGTTTGCACTTCCCGGCCACAGGGAAGCTGCTAGCCGGGAATTCTCTGCCTGGTTCTACCCGCTGCCCGGAACGCTACGCAGGGCAAAAGCGATTCTCGTCCTCCGTGCTTGCTTTTTCTCAGAAAGAGCCGTGGTGTGAGTTTTCGCGGGAAAACGCGTTTTCGGCCGAAAACCTGTACGTTTGCACTTCCCGGCCACAGGGAAGATGCTAGCCGGGAATTCTCTGCCTGGTTCTACCCGCTGCCCGGAACGCTACGCAGGGCAAAAGCGATTCTCGTCCTCCGTGCTTGCTTTTTCTCAGAAAGAGCCGTGGTGTGCGTTTTCGCCGGAAAACGCGTTTTCGGCCGAAAACCTGTACGTTTGCACTTCCCGGCCACAGGGAAGCTGCTAGCCGGGAATTCTCTGCCTGGTTCTACCCGCTGCCCGGAACACTACGCAGGGCAAAAGCGATTCTCGTCCTCCGTGCTTGCTTTTTCTCAGAAAGAGCCGTGGTGTGCGTTTTCGCCGGTAAACGCGTTTTCGGCCGAAAACGTGTACGTTTGCACTTCCCCGCCACAGGGAAGCTGCTAGCCGGGAATTGTCTGCCTGGTTCTACCCGCTGCCCGGAACGCTACGCAGGGCAAAAGCGATTCTCGTCCTCCGTGCTTGCTTTTTCTCAGAAACAGCCGTGGTGTGCGTTTTCGCCAGAAAACGCGTTTTCGGCCGAAAACGTGTACGTTTGCACTTCCCCGCCACAGGGAAGCTGCTAGCCGGGAATTGTCTGCCTGGTTCTACCCGCTGCCCGGAACGCTACGCAGGGCAAAAGCGATTCTCGTCCTCCGTGCTTGCTTTTTCTCAGAAAGAGCCGTGGTGTGCGTTTTCGCCGGTAAACGAGTTTTCGGCCGAAAACGTGTACGTTTGCACTTCCCCGCCACAGGGAAGCTGCTAGACGGGAATTCTCTGCCTGGTTCTACCCGCTGCCAGGAACGCTACGCAGGGCAAAAGCGATTCTCGTCCTCCGCGCTTGCTTTTTCTCAGAAAGAACCATGGTGTGCGTTTTCGCCGGAAAACGCGTTTTCGGCCGAAAACGTGTACGTTTGCACTTCCCGGCCACAGGGAAGCTGCTAGCCGGGAATTGTCTGCCTGGTTCTACCCGCTGCCCGGAACGCTACGCAGGGCAAAAGCGATTCTCGTCCTCCGTGCTTGCTTTTTCTCAGAAAGAGCCGTGGTGTGAGTTTTCGCGGGAAAACGCGTTTTCGGCCGAAAACCTGTACGTTTGCACTTCCCGGCCACAGGGAAGCTGCTAGCCGGGAATTCTCTGCCTGGTTCTACCCGCTGCCCGGAACGCTACGCAGGGCAAAAGCGATTCTCGTCCTCCGTGCTTGCTTTTTCTCAGAAAGAGCCGTGGTGTGCGTTTTCGCCGGAAAACGCGTTTTCGGCCGAAAACGTGTACGTTTGCACTTCCCGGCCACAGGGAAGCTGCTAGCCGGGAATTCTCTGCCTGGTTCTACCCGCTGCCCGGAACACTACGCAGGGCAAAAGCGATTCTCGTCCTCCGTGCTTGCTTTTTCTCAGAAAGAGCCGTGGTGTGCGTTTTCGCCGGTAAACGCGTTTTCGGCCGAAAACGTGTACGTTTGCACTTCCCCGCCACAGGGAAGCTGCTAGCCCGGAATTGTCTGCCTGGTTCTACCCGCTGCCCGGAACGCTACGCAGGGCAAAAGCGATTCTCGTCCTCCGTGCTTGCTTTTTCTCAGAAAGAGCCGTGGTGTGCGTTTTCGCCGGAAAACGCGTTTTCGGCCGAAAACGTGTACGTTTGCACTTCCCCGCCACAGGGAAGCTGCTAGCCGGGAATTCTCTGCCTGGTTCTACCCGCTGCCCGGAACGCTACGCAGGGCAAAAGCGATTCTCGTCCTCCGTGCTTGCTTTTTCTCAGAAAGAGCCGTGGTGTGCGTTTTCGCCGGTAAACGAGTTTTCGGCCGAAAACGTGTACGTTTGCACTTCCCCGCCACAGGGAAGCTGCTAGACGGGAATTCTCTGCCTGGTTCTACCCGCTGCCAGGAACGCTACGCAGGGCAAAAGCGATTCTCGTCCTCCGCGCTTGCTTTTTCTCAGAAAGAGCCATGGTGTGCGTTTTCGCCGGAAAACGCGTTTTCGGCCGAAAACGTGTACGTTTGCACTTCCCGGCCACAGGGAAGCTGCTAGCCGGCAATTCGCTGCCTATTTCTACCCGCTGCTCAGAACGCTATGCAGGGCAAAAGCGATTCTCGTCCTCCGTGCTTGCTTTTTCTCAGAAAGAGCCGTGGTGTGCGTTTTCGCCGGAAAACGTGTTTTCGGCCGAAAACGTGTACGTTTGCACTTCCCCGCCACAGGGAAGCTGCTAGCCGGGAATTGTCTGCCTGGTTCTACCCGCTGCCCGGAACGCTACGCAGGGCAAAAGCGATTCTCGTCCTCCGTGCTTGCTTTTTCTCAGAAAGAGCCGTGGTGTGCGTTTTCGCCGGAAAACGCGTTTTCGGCCGAAAACGTGTACGTTTGCACTTCCCGGCCACAGGGAAGCTGCTAGCCGGGAATTCTCTGCCTGGTTCTACCCGCTGCCCGGAACGCTACGCAGGGCAAAAGCGATTCTCGTCCTCCGTGCTTGCTTGTTCTCAGAAAGAGCAGTAGTGTGCATTTTCGCCGGAAAACGCGTTTTCGGCCGAAAACGTGTACGTTTGCACTTCCCGGCCACAGGGAAGCTGCTAGCCGGGAATTCTCTGCCTGGTTCTACCCGCTGCCCGGAACGCTACGCAGGGCAAAAGCGATTCTCGTCCTCCGTGCTTGCTTTTTCTCAGAAAGAGCCGTGGTGTGAGTTTTCGCGGGAAAACGCGTTTTCGGCCGAAAACGTGTACGTTTGCACTTCCCCGCCACAGGGAAGCTGCTAGCCGGGAATTCTCTGCCTGGTTCTACCCGCTGCCCGGAACGCTACGCAGGGCAAAAGCGATTCTCGTCCTCCGTGCTTGCTTTTTCTCAGAAAGAGCCGTGGTGTGCGTTTTCGCCGGAAAACGCGTTTTCGGCCGAAAACGTGTACGTTTGCACTTCCCGGCCACAGGGAAGCTGCTAGCCGGGAATTCTCTGCCTGGTTCTACCCGCTGCCCGGAACACTACGCAGGGCAAAAGCGATTTTCGTCCTCCGTGCTTGCTTTTTCTCAGAAAGAGCCGTGGTGTGCGTTTTCGCCGGAAAACGCGTTTTCGGCCGAAAACGTGTACGTTTGCACTTCCCCGCCACAGGGAAGCTGCTAGCCGGGAATTCTCTGCCTGGTTATACCCTCTGCCCGGAACGCTACGCTGGGCAAAAGCGATTCTCGTCCTCCGTGCTTGCTTTTTCTCAGAAAGAGCCGTGGTGTGCGTTTTCGCTAGAAAACGCGTTTTCGGCCGAAAACGTGTACGTTTGCACTTCCCGGCCACAGGGAAGCTGCTAGCCGGGAATTCTCTGCCTGGTTCTACCCGCTGCCCGGAACGCTACGCAGGGCAAAAGCGATTCTCGTCCTCCGTGATTGCTTTTTCTCAGAAAGAGCCGTGGTGTGCGTTTTCGCGGGAAAACGCGTTTTCGGCCGAAAACCTGTACGTTTGCACTTCCCGGCCACAGGGAAGCTGCTAGACGGGAATTCTCTGCCTGGTTCTACCCGCTGCCCGGAACGCTACGCAGGGCAAAAGCGATTCTCGTCCTCCGTGCTTGCTTTTTCTCAGAAAGAGCCGTGGTGTGCGTTTTCGCCAGAAAACGCGTTTTCGGCCGAAAACGTGTACGTTTGCACTTCCCGGCCACAGGGAAGCTGCTAGCCGGGAATTCTCTGCCTGGTTCTACCCGCTGCCCGGAACACTACGCAGGGCAAAAGCGATTCTCGTCCTCCGTGCTTGCTTTTTCTCAGAAAGAGCCGTGGTGTGCGTTTTCGCCGGAAAACGCGTTTTCGGCCGAAAACGTGTACGTTTGCACTTCCCGGCCACAGGGAAGCTGCTAGCCGGGAATTCTCTGCCTGGTTCTACCCGCTGCCCGGAACGCTACGCAGGGCAAAAGCGATTCTCGTCCTCCGTGCTTGCTTTTTCTCAGAAAGAGCCGTGGTGTGCGTTTTCGCCAGAAAACGCGTTTTCGGCCGAAAACGTGTACGTTTGCACTTCCCCGCCACAGGGAAGCTGCTAGCCGGGAATTCTCTGCCTGGTTATACCCGCTGCCCGGAACGCTACGCAGGGCAAAAGCGATTCTCGTCCTCCGTGCTTGCTTTTTCTCAGAAAGAGCCGTGGTGTGCGTTTTCGCCGGAAAACGCGTTTCCGGCCGAAAACGTGTACGTTTGCACTTCCCGGCCACAGGGAAGCTGCTAGCCGGGAATTCTCTGCCTGGTTCTACCCGCTGCCCGGAACGCTACGCAGGGCAAAAGCGATTCTCGTCCTCCGTGCTTGCTTTTTCTCAGAAAGAGCCGTGGTGTGCGTTTTCGCCGGAAAACGCGTTTTCGGCCGAAAACGTGTACGTTTGCACTTCCCCGCCACAGGGAAGCTGCTAGACGGCAATTCTCTGCCTGGTTCTACCCGCTGCCCGGAACGCTACGCAGGGCAAAAGCGATTCTCGTCCTCCGTGCTTGCTTTTTCTCAGAAAGAGCCATGGTGTGCTTTTTCGCCGGAAAACGCCTTTTCGGCCGAAAACGTGTACTTTTGCACTTCCCGGCCACAGGGAAGCTGCTAGACGGGAATTCTCTGCCTGGTTCTACCCGCTGCTCAGAACGCTACGCAGGGCAAAAGCGATTCTCGTCCTCCGTGCTTGCTATTTCTCAGAAAGAGCCGTGGTGTGCGTTTTCGCCGGAAAACGCGTTTTCGGCCGAAAACGTGTACGTTTGCACTTCCCCGCCACAGGGAAGCTGCTAGCCGGGAATTCTCTGCCTGGTTCTACCCGCTGCCCGGAACGCTACGCAGGGCAAAAGCGATTCTCGTCCTCCGTGCTTGCTTTTTCTCAGAAAGAGCCGTGGTGTGCGTTTTCGCGGGAAAACGCGTTTTCGGCCGAAAACGTGTACGTTTGCACTTCCCGGCCACAGGGAAGCTGCTAGCCGGGAATTCTCTGCCTGGTTCTACCCGCTGCCCGGAACGCTACGCAGGGCAAAAGCGATTCTCGTCCTCCGTGCTTGCTTTTTCTCAGAAAGAGCCATGGTGTGCTTTTTCGCCGGAAAACGCGTTTTCGGCCGAAAACGTGTACGTTTGCACTTCCCCGCCACAGGGAAGCTGCTAGCCGGGAATTCGCTGCCTATTTCTACCCGCTGCTCAGAACGCTACGCAGGGCAAAAGCGATTCTCGTCCTCCGTGCTTGCTTTTTCTCAGAAAGAGCCGTGGTGTGCGTTTTCGCCGGAAAACGCGTTTTCGGCCGAAAACGTGTACGTTTGCACTTCCCCGCCACAGGGAAGCTGCTAGCCGGGAATTCTCTACCTGGTTCTACCCGCTGCCCGGAACGCTAAGCAGGGCAAAAGCGATTCTCGTCCTCCGTGCTTGCTTTTTCTCAGAAAGAGCCATGGTGTGCGTTTTCTCCGGAAAAAGCGTTTTCGGCCGGAAAGGTGTACGTTTGCACTTCCCGGCTACAGGGAAGCTGCTAGCCGGCAATTCGCTGCCTGGTTCTACCCGCTGCCCGGAACGCTACGCAGGGCAAAAGCGATTCTCGTCCTCCGTGCTTGCTTTTTCTCAGAAAGAGCCGTGGTGTGCGTTTTCGCCGGAAAACGCGTTTTCGGCCGAAAACGTGTACGTTTGCACTTCCCGGCCACAGGGAAGCTGCTAGCCGGGAATTCTCTGCCTGGTTCTACCCGCTGCCCGGAACGCTACGCAGGGCAAAAGCGATTCTCGTCCTCCGTGATTGCTTTTTCTCAGAAAGAGCCGTGGTGTGCGTTTTCGCCGGAAAACGCGTTTTCGGCCGAAAACGTGTACGTTTGCACTTCCCGGCCACAGGGAAGCTGCTAGCCGGGAATTCTCTGCCTGGTTCTACCCGCTGCCCGGAACGCTACGCAGGGTAAAAGCGATTCTCGTCCTCCGTGCTTGCTTTTTCTCAGAAACAGCCGTGGTGTGCGTTTTCGCCAGAAAACGCGTTTTCGGCCGAAAACGTGTACGTTTGCACTTCCCCGCCACAGGGAAGCTGCTAGACGGGAATTCTCTGCCTGGTTCTACCCGCTGCCCGGAACGCTACGCAGGGCAAAAGCGATTCTCGTCCTCCGTGCTTGCTTTTTCTCAGAAAGAGCCGTGGTGTGCGTTTTCGCCGGAAAACGCGTTTTCGGCGAAAACGTGTACGTTTGCACTTCCCGGCCACAGGGAAGCTGCTAGCCGGGAATTCTCTGCCTGGTTCTACCCGCTGCCCGGAACACTACGCAGGGCAAAAGCGATTCTCGTCCTCCGTGCTTGCTTTTTCTCAGAAAGAGCCGTGGTGTGCGTTTTCGCCGGAAAACGCGTTTTCGGCCGAAAACGTGTACGTTTGCACTTCCCGGCCACAGGGAAGCTGCTAGCCGGGAATTCTCTGCCTGGTTCTACCCGCTGCCCGGAACGCTACGCAGGGCAAAAGCGATTCTCGTCCTCCGTGCTTGCTTTTTCTCAGAAAGAGCCGTGGTGTGCGTTTTCGCCAGAAAACGCGTTTTCGGCCGAAAACGTGTACGTTTGCACTTCCCCGCCACAGGGAAGCTGCTAGACGGGAATTCTCTGCCTGGTTCTACCCGCTGCCCGGAACGCTACGCAGGGCAAAAGCGATTCTCGTCCTCCGTGCTTGCTTTTTCTCAGAAAGAGCCGTGGTGTGCGTTTTCGCCGGAAAACGCGTTTTCGGCGAAAACGTGTACGTTTGCACTTCCCGGCCACAGGGAAGCTGCTAGCCGGGAATTCTCTGCCTGGTTCTACCCGCTGCCCGGAACACTACGCAGGGCAAAAGCGATTCTCGTCCTCCGTGCTTGCTTTTTCTCAGAAAGAGCCGTGGTGTGCGTTTTCGCCGGAAAACGCGTTTTCGGCCGAAAACGTGTACGTTTGCACTTCCCCGCCACAGGGAAGCTGCTAGACGGGAATTCTCTGCCTGGTTCTACCCGCTGCCCGGAACGCTACGCAGGGCAAAAGCGATTCTCGTCCTCCGTGCTTGCTTTTTCTCAGAAAGAGCCGTGGTGTGCGTTTTCGCCGGTAAACGCGTTTTCGGCCGAAAACGTGTACGTTTGCACTTCCCCGCCACAGGGAAGCTGCTAGCCGGGAATTCTCTGCCTGGTTCTACCCGCTGCCCGGAACGCTACGCAGGGCAAAAGCGATTCTCGTCCTCCGTGCTTGCTTTTTCTCTGAAAGAGCCGTGGTGTGCGTTTTCGCTGGAAAACGCGTTTTCGGCCGAAAACGTGTACGTTTGCACTTCCCGGCCACAGGGAAGCTGCTAGCCGGCAATTCGCTGCCTATTTCTACCCGCTGCTCAGAACTCTACGCAGGGCAAAAGCGATTCTCGTCCTCCGTGCTTGCTTTTTCTCAGAAAGAGCCGTGGTGTGCGTTTTCGCCGGTAAACGCGTTTTCGGCCGAAAACGTGTACGTTTGCACTTCCCGGCCACAGGGAAGCTGCTAGCCGGGAATTCTCTGCCTGGTTCTACCCGCTGCCCGGAACGCTACGCAGGGCAAAAGCGGTTCTCGTCCTCCGTGCTTGTTTTTTCTCAGAAAGAGCCGTGGTGTGCGTTTTCGCCGGAAAACGCGTTTTCGGCCGAAAACGTGTACGTTTGCACTTCCCCGCCACAGGGAAGCTGCTAGCCGGGAATTCTCTGCCTGGTTCTACCCGCTGCCCGGAACACTACGCAGGGCAAAAGCGATTCTCGTCCTCCGTGCTTGCTTTTTCTCAGAAAGAGCCGTGGTGTGCGTTTTCGCCAGAAAACGCGTTTTCGGCCGAAAACGTGTACGTTTGCACTTCCCGGCCACAGGGAAGCTGCTAGCCGGGAATTCTCTGCCTGGTTCTACCCGCTGCCCGGAACGCTACGCAGGGCAAAAGCGATTCTCGTCCTCCGTGCTTGCTTTTTCTCAGAAAGAGCCGTGGTGTGCGTTTTCGCCGGTAAACGCGTTTTCGGCCGAAAACGTGTACGTTTGCACTTCCCCGCCACAGGGAAGCTGCTAGCCGGGAATTCTCTGCCTGGTTCTACCCGCTGCCCGGAACGCTACGCAGGGCAAAAGCGATTCTCGTCCTCCGTGCTTGCTTTTTCTCAGAAAGAGCCGTGGTGTGCGTTTTCGCCGGAAAACGCGTTTTCGGCCGAAAACGTGTACGTTTGCACTTCCCCGCCACAGGGAAGCTGCTAGCCGGGAATTCTCTGCCTGGTTCTACCCGCTGCCCGGAACACTACGCAGGGCAAAAGCGATTCTCGTCCTCCGTGCTTGCTTTTTCTCAGAAAGAGCCGTGGTGTGCGTTTTCGCCAGAAAACGCGTTTTCGGCCGAAAACGTGTACGTTTGCACTTCCCCGCCACAGGGAAGCTGCTAGCCGGGAATTCTCTGCCTGGTTCTACCCGCTGCCCGGAACGCTACGCAGGGCAAAAGCGATTCTCGTCCTCCGTGCTTGCTTTTTCTCAGAAAGAGCCGTGGTGTGCGTTTTCGCCGGTAAACGCGTTTTCGGCCGAAAACGTGTACGTTTGCACTTCCCGGCCACAGGGAAGCTGCTAGACGGGAATTCTCTGCCTGGTTCTACCCGCTGCCCGGAACGCTACGCAGGGCAAAAGCGATTCTCGTCCTCCGTGCTTGCTTTTTCTCAGAAAGAGCCATGGTGTGCTTTTTCGCCGGAAAACGCGTTTTCGGCCGAAAACGTGTACGTTTGCACTTCCCGGCCACAGGGAAGCTGCTAGCCGGCAATTCTCTGCCTGGTTCTACCCGCTGCTCAGAACGCTACGCAGGGCAAAAGCGATTCTCGTCCTCCGTGCTTGCTTTTTCTCAGAAAGAGCCGTGGTGTGCGTTTTCGCCGGAAAACGCGTTTTCGGCCGAAAACGTGTACGTTTGCACTTCCCCGCCACAGGGAAGCTGCTAGACGGGAATTCTCTACCTGGTTCTACCCGCTGCCCGGAACGCTACGCAGGGCAAAAGCGATTCTCGTCCTCCGTGCTTGCTTTTTCTCAGAAAGAGCCATGGTGTGCTTTTTCTCCGGAAAACGCGTTTTCGGCCGGAAACGTGTACGTTTGCACTTCCCGGCTACAGGGAAGCTGCTAGCCGGCAATTCTCTGCCTGGTTCTACCCGCTGCCCGGAACGCTACGCAGGGCAAAAGCGATTCTCGTCCTCCGCGCTTGCTTTTTCTCAGAAACAGCCGTGGTGTGCGTTTTCGCTAGAAAACGCGTTTTCGGCCGAAAACGTGTACGTTTGCACTTCCCGGCCACAGGGAAGCTGCTAGCCGGGAATTCTCTGCCTGGTTCTACCCGCTGCCCGGAACGCTACGCAGGGCAAAAGCGATTCTCGTCCTCCGTGCTTGCTTTTTCTCAGAAAGAGCCGTGGTGTGCGTTTTCGCCGGTAAACGCGTTTTCGGCCGAAAACGTGTACGTTTGCACTTCCCCGCCACAGGGAAGCTGCTAGACGGGAATTCTCTGCCTGGTTCTACCCGCTGCCCGGAACCCTACGCAGGGCAAAAGCGATTCTCGTCCTCCGTGCTTGCTTTTTCTCAGAAAGAGCCATGGTGTGCTTTTTCGCCGGAAAACGCGTTTTCGGCCGAAAACGTGTACGTTTGCACTTCCCGGCCACAGGGAAGCTGCTAGCCGGCAATTCGCTGCCTATTTCTACCCGCTGCTCAGAACGCTACGCAGGGCAAAAGCGATTCTCGTCCTCCGTGCTTGCTTTTTCTCAGAAAGAGCCGTGGTGTGCGTTTTCGCCGGAAAACGCGTTTTCGGCCGAAAACGTGTACGTTTGCACTTCCCCGCCACAGGGAAGCTGCTAGCCGGGAATTCTCTGCCTGGTTCTACCCGCTGCCCGGAACGCTACGCTGGGCAAAAGCGATTCTCGTCCTCCGTGCTTGCTTTTTCTCAGAAAGAGCCGTGGTGTGCGTTTTCGCTAGAAAACGCGTTTTCGGCCGAAAACGTGTACGTTTGCACTTCCCCGCCACAGGGAAGCTGCTAGCCGCGAATTCTCTGCCTGGTTATACCCGCTGCCCGGAACGCTACGCAGGGCAAAAGCGATTCTCGTCCTCCGTGATTGCTTTTTCTCAGAAAGAACCGTGGTGTGCGTTTTCGCGGGAAAACGCGTTTTCGGCCGAAAACCTGTACGTTTGCACTTCCCGGCCACAGGGAAGCTGCTAGCCGGGAATTCTCTGCCTGGTTCTACCCGCTGCCCGGAACGCTACGCAGGGCAAAAGCGATTCTCGTCCTCCGTGCTTGCTTTTTCTCAGAAAGAGCCGTGGTGTGCGTTTTCGCCAGAAAACGCGTTTTCGGCCGAAAACGTGTACGTTTGCACTTCCCCGCCACAGGGAAGCTGCTAGCCGGGAATTCTCTGCCTGGTTCTACCCGCTGCCAGGAACACTACGCAGGGCAAAAGCGATTCTCGTCCTCCGTGCTTGCTTTTTCTCAGAAAGAGCCGTGGTGTGCGTTTTCGCCAGAAAACGCGTTTTCGGCCGAAAACGTGTACGTTTGCACTTCCCGGCCACAGGGAAGCTGCTAGCCGGGAATTCTCTGCCTGGTTATACCCGCTGCCCGGAACGCTACGCAGGGCAAAAGCGATTCTCGTCCTCCGTGCTTGCTTTTTCTCAGAAAGAGCCGTGGTGTGCGTTTTCGCCGGAAAACGCGTTTCCGGCCGAAAACGTGTACGTTTGCACTTCCCGGCCACAGGGAAGCTGCTAGCCGGGAATTCTCTGCCTGGTTCTACCCGCTGCCCGGAACACTACGCAGGGCAAAAGCGATTCTCGTCCTACGTGCTTGCTTTTTCTCAGAAAGAGCCGTGGTGTGCGTTTTCGCTAGAAAACGCGTTTTCGGCCGAAAACGTGTACGTTTGCACTTCCCGGCCACAGGGAAGCTGCTAGCCGGGAATTCTCTGCCTGGTTCTACCCGCTGCCCGGAACACTACGCAGGGCAAAAGCGATTCTCGTCCTCCGTGCTTGCTTTTTCTCAGAAAGAGCCGTGGTGTGCGTTTTCGCCAGAAAACGCGTTTTCGGCCGAAAACGTGTACGTTTGCACTTCCCGGCCACAGGGAAGCTGCTAGCCGGGAATTCTCTGCCTGGTTCTACCCGCTGCCCGGAACGCTACGCAGGGCAAAAGCGATTCTCGTCCTCCGTGCTTGCTTTTTCTCAGAAAGAGCCGTGGTGTGCGTTTTCGCCGGAAAACGCGTTTTCGGCCGAAAACGTGTACGTTTGCACTTCCCGGCCACAGGGAAGCTGCTAGCCGGCAATTCGCTGCCTATTTCTACCCGCTGCTCAGAACGCTACGCAGGGCAAAAGCGATTCTCGTCCTCCGTGCTTGCTTTTTCTCAGAAAGAGCCGTGGTGTGCGTTTTCGCCGGAAAACGCGTTTTCGGCCGAAAACGTGTACGTTTGCACTTCCCGGCCACAGGGAAGCTGCTAGCCGGGAATTCTCTGCCTGGTTCTACCCGCTGCCCGGAACGCTACGCTGGGCAAAAGCGATTCTCGTCCTCCGTGCTTGCTTTTTCTCAGAAAGAGCCGTGGTGTGCGTTTTCGCTAGAAAACGCGTTTTCGGCCGAAAACGTGTACGTTTGCACTTCCCGGCCACAGGGAAGCTGCTAGCCGGGAATTCTCTGCCTGTTTCTACCCGCTGCCCGGAACGCTACGCAGGGCAAAAGCGATTCTCGTCCTCCGTGATTGCTTTTTCTCAGAAAGAGCCGTGGTGTGCGTTTTCGCGGGAAAACGCGTTTTCGGCCGAAAACCTGTACGTTTGCACTTCCCGGCCACAGGGAAGCTGCTAGCCGGGAATTCTCTGCCTGGTTCTACCCGCTGCCCGGAACGCTACGCAGGGCAAAAGCGATTCTCGTCCTCCGTGCTTGCTTTTTCTCAGAAAGAGCCGTGGTGTGCGTTTTCGCCGGAAAACGCGTTTTCGGCCGAAAACGTGTACGTTTGCACTTCCCGGCCACAGGGAAGCTGCTAGCCGGGAATTCTCTGCCTGGTTCTACCCGCTGCCAGGAACGCTACGCAGGGCAAAAGCGATTCTCGTCCTCCGTGCTTGCTTTTTCTCAGAAAGAGCCATGGTGTGCTTTTTCGCCGGAAAACGCGTTTTCGGCCGAAAACGTGTACGTTTGCACTTCCCGGCCACAGGGAAGCTGCTAGCCGGCAATTCGCTGCCTGGTTCTACCCGCTGCTCAGAACGCTACGCAGGGCAAAAGCGATTCTCGTCCTCCGTGCTTGCTTTTTCTCAGAAAGAGCCGTGGTGTGCGTTTTCGCCGGAAAACGCGTTTTCGGCCGAAAACGTGTACGTTTGCACTTCCCGGCCACAGGGAAGCTGCTAGACGGGAATTCTCTGCCTGGTTCTACCCGCTGCCAGGAACGCTACGCAGGGCAAAAGCGATTCTCGTCCTCCGTGCTTGCTTTTTCTCAGAAAGAGCCGTGGTGTGCGTTTTCGCCGGAAAACGCGTTTTCGGCCGAAAACGTGTACGTTTGCACTTCCCCGCCACAGGGAAGCTGCTAGCCGGGAATTCTCTGCCTGGTTCTACCCGCTGCCCGGAACGCTACGCAGGGCAAAAGCGATTCTCGTCCTCCGTGCTTGCTTTTTCTCAGAAAGAGCCGTGGTGTGCGTTTTCGCCGGTAAACGCGTTTTCGGCCGAAAACGTGTACGTTTGCACTTCCCGGCCACAGGGAAGCTGCTAGCCGGGAATTCTCTGCCTGGTTCTACCCGCTGCCCGGAACGCTACGCAGGGCAAAAGCGATTCTCGTCCTCCGTGCTTGCTTTTTCTCAGAAAGAGCCGTGGTGTGCGTTTTCGCCGGTAAACACGTTTTCGGCCGAAAACGTGTACGTTTGCACTTCCCCGCCACAGGGAAGCTGCTAGACGGGAATTCTCTGCCTGGTTCTACCCGCTGCCCGGAACGCTACGCAGGGCAAAAGCGATTCTCGTCCTCCGTGCTTGCTTTTTCTCAGAAAGAGCCATGGTGTGCTTTTTCGCCGGAAAACGCGTTTTCGGCCGAAAACGTGTACGTTTGCACTTCCCGGCCACAGGGAAGCTGCTAGCCGGGAATTCTCTGCCTGGTTCTACCCGCTGCTCAGAACGCTACGCAGGGCAAAAGCGATTCTCGTCCTCCGTGCTTGCTTTTTCTCAGAAAGAGCCGTGGTGTGCTTTTTCGCCGGAAAACGCGTTTTCGGCCGAAAACGTGTACGTTTGCACTTCCCCGCCATAGGGAAGCTGCTAGCCGGGAATTCTCTGCCTGGTTCTACCCGCTGCCTGGAACGCTACGCAGGGCAAAAGCGATTCTCGTCCTCCGTGCTTGCTTTTTCTCAGAAAGAGCCGTGGTGTGCGTTTTCGCCGGAAAACGCGTTTTCGGCCGAAAACGTGTACGTTTGCACTTCCCGGCCACAGGGAAGCTGCTAGCCGGGAATTCTCTGCCTGGTTCTACCCGCTGCCCGGAACGCTACGCAGGGCAAAAGCGATTCTCGTCCTCCGTGCTTGCTTTTTCTCAGAAAGAGCCGTGGTGTGCGTTTTCGCCGGAAAACGCGTTTTCGGCCGAAAACGTGTACGTTTGCACTTCCCCGCCACAGGGAAGCTGCTAGCCGGGAATTCTCTGCCTGGTTCTACCCGCTGCCCGGAACGCTACGCAGGGCAAAAGCGATTCTCGTCCTCCGTGCTTGCTTTTTCTCAGAAAGAGCCGTGGTGTGCGTTTTCGCCGGAAAACGCGTTTTCGGCCGAAAACGTGTACGTTTGCACTTCCCGGCCACAGGGAAGCTGCTAGACGGGAATTCTCTGCCTGGTTCTACCCGCTGCCCGGAACGCTACGCAGGGCAAAAGCGATTCTCGTCCTCCGTGCTTGCTTTTTCTCAGAAAGAGCCGTGGTGTGCGTTTTCGCCGGAAAACGCGTTTTCGGCCGAAAACGTGTACGTTTGCACTTCCCGGCCACAGGGAAGCTGCTAGCCGGGAATTCTCTGCCTGGTTCTACCCGCTGCCCGGAACACTACGCAGGGCAAAAGCGATTCTCGTCCTCCGTGCTTGCTTTTTCTCAGAAAGAGCCGTGGTGTGCGTTTTCGCCAGAAAACGCGTTTTCGGCCGAAAACGTGTACGTTTGCACTTCCCCGCCACAGGGAAGCTGCTAGCCGGGAATTCTCTGCCTGGTTCTACCCGCTGCCCGGAACGCTACGCAGGGCAAAAGCGATTCTCGTCCTCCGTGCTTGCTTTTTCTCAGAAAGAGCCGTGGTGTTCGTTTTCGCGGGAAAACGCGTTTTCGGCCGAAAACCTGTACGTTTGCACTTCCCGGCCACAGGGAAGCTGCTAGCCGGGAATTCTCTGCCTGGTTCTACCCGCTGCCCGGAACGCTACGCAGGGCAAAAGCGATTCTCGTCCTCCGTGCTTGCTTTTTCTCAGAAAGAGCCGTGGTGTGCGTTTTCGCGGGAAAACGCATTTTCGGCTGAAAACGTGTACGTTTGCACTTCCCGGCCAGAGGGAAGCTGCTAGCCGGGAATTCTCTGCCTGGTTCTACCCGCTGCCCGGAACACTACGCAGGGCAAAACCGATTCTCGTCCTCCGTGCTTGCTTTTTCTCAGAAAGAGCCGTGGTGTGCGTTTTCGCCAGTAAACGCGTTTTCGGCCGAAAACGTGTACGTTTGCACTTCCCCGCCACAGGGAAGCTGCTAGCCGGGAATTCTCTGCCTGGTTCTACCCGCTGCCCGGAACGCTACGCAGGGCAAAAGGGATTCTCGTCCTCCGTGCTTGCTTTTTCTCAGAAAGAGCCGTGGTGTGCGTTTTCGCCGGAAAACGCGTTTTCGGCCGAAAACGTGTACGTTTGCACTTCCCGGCCACAGGGAAGCTGCTAGCCGGGAATTCTCTGCCTGGTTCTACCCGCTGCCCGGAACGCTACGCAGGGCAAAAGCGATTCTCGTCCTCCGTGCTTGCTTTTTCTCAGAAAGAGCCGTGGTGTGCGTTTTCGCCGGAAAACGCGTTTTCGGCCGAAAACGTGTACGTTTGCACTTCCCCGCCACAGGGAAGCTGCTAGCCGGGAATTCTCTACCTGGTTCTACCCGCTGCCCGGAACGCTACGCAGGGCAAAAGCGATTCTCGTCCTCCGTGCTTGCTTTTTCTCAGAAAGAGCCGTGGTGTGCGTTTTCGCCGGAAAACGCGTTTTCGGCTGAAAACGTGTACGTTTGCACTTCCCCGCCACAGGGAAGATGCTAGCCGGGAATTCTCTACCTGGTTCTACCCGCTGCCCGGAACGCTACGCAGGGCAAAAGCGATTCTCGTCCTCCGTGCTTGCTTTTTCTCAGAAAGAGCCATTGTGTGCTTTTTCTCCGGAAAACGCGTTTTCGGCCGAAAACGTGTACGTTTGCACTTCCCGGCCACAGGGAAGCTGCTAGCCGGCAATTCGCTGCCTATTTCTACCCGCTGCTCAGAACGCTACGCAGGGCAAAAGCGATTCTCGTCCTCCGTGCTTGCTTTTTCTCAGAAAGAGCCGTGGTGTGCGTTTTCGCGGGAAAACGCGTTTTCGGCCGAAAACCTGTACGTTTGCACTTCCCGGCCACAGGGAAGCTGCTAGCCGGGAATTCTCTGCCTGGTTCTACCCGCTGCCCGGAACGCTACGCAGGGCAAAAGCGATTCTCGTCCTCCGTGCTTGCTTTTTCTCAGAAAGAGCCGTGGTGTGCGTTTTCGCCGGAAAACGCGTTTTCGGCCGAAAACGTGTACGTTTGCACTTCCCCGCCACAGGGAAGCTGCTAGACGGGAATTCTCTGCCTGGTTCTACCCGCTGCCCGGAACGCTACGCAGGGCAAAAGCGATTCTCGTCCTCCGTGCTTGCTTTTTCTCAGAAAGAGCCGTGGTGTGCGTTTTCGCCGGAAAACGCGTTTTCGGCCGAAAACGTGTACGTTTGCACTTCCCTGCCACAGGGAAGATGCTAGCCGGGAATTCTCTACCTGGTTCTACCCGCTGCCCGGAACGCTACGCAGGGCAAAAGCGATTCTCGTCCTCCGTGCTTGCTTTTTCTCAGAAAGAGCCGTGGTGTGCGTTTTCGCCGGAAAACGCGTTTTCGGCCGAAAACGTGTACGTTTGCACTTCCCCGCCACAGGGAAGCTGCTAGCCGGGAATTCTCTGCCTGGTTCTACCCGCTGCCCGGAACGCTACGCAGGGCAAAAGCGATTCTCGTCCTCCGTGCTTGCTTTTTCTCAGAAAGAGCCGTGGTGTGCGTTTTCGCCGGTAAATGCGTTTTCGGCCGAAAACGTGTACGTTTGCACTTCCCGGCCACAGGGAAGCTGCTAGCCGGGAATTCTCTGCCTGGTTCTACCCGCTGCCCGGAACGCTACGCAGGGCAAAAGCGATTCTCGTCCTCCGTGCTTGCTTTTTCTCAGAAAGAGCCGTGGTGTGCGTTTTCGCCGGAAAACGCGTTTTCGGCGAAAACGTGTACGTTTGCACTTCCCGGCCACAGGGAAGCTGCTAGCCGGGAATTCTCTGCCTGGTTCTACCCGCTGCCCGGAACGCTACGCAGGGCAAAAGCGATTCTCGTCCTCCGTGCTTGCTTTTTCTCAGAAAGAGCCGTGGTGTGCGTTTTCGCCGGAAAACGCGTTTTCGGCCGAAAACGTGTACGTTTGCACTTCCCGGCCACAGGGAAGCTGCTAGCCGGGAATTCTCTGCCTGGTTCTACCCGCTGCCCGGAACACTACGCAGGGCAAAAGCGATTCTCGTCCTCCGTGCTTGCTTTTTCTCAGAAAGAGCCGTGGTGTGCGTTTTCGCCAGAAAACGCGTTTTCGGCCGAAAACGTGTACGTTTGCACTTCCCCGCCACAGGGAAGCTGCTAGCCGGGAATTCTCTGCCTGGTTCTACCCGCTGCCCGGAACGCTACGCAGGGCAAAAGCGATTCTCGTCCTCCGTGCTTGCTTTTTCTCAGAAAGAGCCGTGGTGTTCGTTTTCGCGGGAAAACGCGTTTTCGGCCGAAAACCTGTACGTTTGCACTTCCCGGCCACAGGGAAGCTGCTAGCCGGGAATTCTCTGCCTGGTTCTACCCGCTGCCCGGAACGCTACGCAGGGCAAAAGCGATTCTCGTCCTCCGTGCTTGCTTTTTCTCAGAAAGAGCCGTGGTGTGCGTTTTCGCGGGAAAACGCATTTTCGGCTGAAAACGTGTACGTTTGCACTTCCCGGCCAGAGGGAAGCTGCTAGCCGGGAATTCTCTGCCTGGTTCTACCCGCTGCCCGGAACACTACGCAGGGCAAAACCGATTCTCGTCCTCCGTGCTTGCTTTTTCTCAGAAAGAGCCGTGGTGTGCGTTTTCGCCAGTAAACGCGTTTTCGGCCGAAAACGTGTACGTTTGCACTTCCCCGCCACAGGGAAGCTGCTAGCCGGGAATTCTCTGCCTGGTTCTACCCGCTGCCCGGAACGCTACGCAGGGCAAAAGGGATTCTCGTCCTCCGTGCTTGCTTTTTCTCAGAAAGAGCCGTGGTGTGCGTTTTCGCCGGAAAACGCGTTTTCGGCCGAAAACGTGTACGTTTGCACTTCCCGGCCACAGGGAAGCTGCTAGCCGGGAATTCTCTGCCTGGTTCTACCCGCTGCCCGGAACGCTACGCAGGGCAAAAGCGATTCTCGTCCTCCGTGCTTGCTTTTTCTCAGAAAGAGCCGTGGTGTGCGTTTTCGCCGGAAAACGCGTTTTCGGCCGAAAACGTGTACGTTTGCACTTCCCCGCCACAGGGAAGCTGCTAGCCGGGAATTCTCTACCTGGTTCTACCCGCTGCCCGGAACGCTACGCAGGGCAAAAGCGATTCTCGTCCTCCGTGCTTGCTTTTTCTCAGAAAGAGCCGTGGTGTGCGTTTTCGCCGGAAAACGCGTTTTCGGCTGAAAACGTGTACGTTTGCACTTCCCCGCCACAGGGAAGATGCTAGCCGGGAATTCTCTACCTGGTTCTACCCGCTGCCCGGAACGCTACGCAGGGCAAAAGCGATTCTCGTCCTCCGTGCTTGCTTTTTCTCAGAAAGAGCCATTGTGTGCTTTTTCTCCGGAAAACGCGTTTTCGGCCGAAAACGTGTACGTTTGCACTTCCCGGCCACAGGGAAGCTGCTAGCCGGCAATTCGCTGCCTATTTCTACCCGCTGCTCAGAACGCTACGCAGGGCAAAAGCGATTCTCGTCCTCCGTGCTTGCTTTTTCTCAGAAAGAGCCGTGGTGTGCGTTTTCGCGGGAAAACGCGTTTTCGGCCGAAAACCTGTACGTTTGCACTTCCCGGCCACAGGGAAGCTGCTAGCCGGGAATTCTCTGCCTGGTTCTACCCGCTGCCCGGAACGCTACGCAGGGCAAAAGCGATTCTCGTCCTCCGTGCTTGCTTTTTCTCAGAAAGAGCCGTGGTGTGCGTTTTCGCCGGAAAACGCGTTTTCGGCCGAAAACGTGTACGTTTGCACTTCCCCGCCACAGGGAAGCTGCTAGCCGGGAATTCTCTGCCTGGTTCTACCCGCTGCCCGGAACGCTACGCAGGGCAAAAGCGATTCTCGTCCTCCGTGCTTGCTTTTTCTCAGAAAGAGCCGTGGTGTGCGTTTTCGCCGGAAAACGCGTTTTCGGCCGAAAACGTGTACGTTTGCACTTCCCCGCCACAGGGAAGCTGCTAGACGGGAATTCTCTGCCTGGTTCTACCCGCTGCCCGGAACGCTACGCAGGGCAAAAGCGATTCTCGTCCTCCGTGCTTGCTTTTTCTCAGAAAGAGCCGTGGTGTGCGTTTTCGCCGGAAAACGCGTTTTCGGCCGAAAACGTGTACGTTTGCACTTCCCCGCCACAGGGAAGCTGCTAGCCGGGAATTCTCTGCCTGGTTCTACCCGCTGCCCGGAACGCTACGCAGGGCAAAAGCGATTCTCGTCCTCCGTGCTTGCTTTTTCTCAGAAAGAGCCGTGGTGTGCGTTTTCGCCGGTAAATGCGTTTTCGGCCGAAAACGTGTACGTTTGCACTTCCCGGCCACAGGGAAGCTGCTAGCCGGGAATTCTCTGCCTGGTTCTACCCGCTGCCCGGAACGCTACGCAGGGCAAAAGCGATTCTCGTCCTCCGTGCTTGCTTTTTCTCAGAAAGAGCCGTGGTGTGCGTTTTCGCCGGAAAACGCGTTTTCGGCGAAAACGTGTACGTTTGCACTTCCCGGCCACAGGGAAGCTGCTAGCCGGGAATTCTCTGCCTGGTTCTACCCGCTGCCCGGAACGCTACGCAGGGCAAAAGCGATTCTCGTCCTCCGTGCTTGCTTTTTCTCAGAAAGAGCCGTGGTGTGAGTTTTCGCGGGAAAACGTGTTTTCGTCCGAAAACCTGTACGTTTGCACTTCCCGGCCACAGGGAAGCTGCTAGCCGGGAATTCTCTGCCTGGTTCTACCCGCTGCCCGGAACGCTACGCAGGGCAAAAGCGATTCTCGTCCTCCGTGCTTGCTTTTTCTCAGAAAGAGCCGTGGTGTGCGTTTTCGCCGGTAAACGCGTTTTCGGCCGAAAACGTGTACGTTTGCACTTCCCCGCCACAGGGAAGCTGCTAGCCGGGAATTCTCTGCCTGGTTCTACCCGCTGCCCGGAACGCTACGCAGGGCAAAAGCGATTCTCGTCCTCCGTGCTTGCTTTTTCTCAGAAAGAGCCGTGGTGTGCGTTTTCGCCGGAAAACGCGTTTTCGGCCGAAAACGTGTACGTTTGCACTTCCCCGCCACAGGGAAGCTGCTAGACGGGAATTCTCTGCCTGGTTCTACCCGCTGCCCGGAACGCTACGCAGGGCAAAAGCGATTCTCGTCCTCCGTGCTTGCTTTTTCTCAGAAAGAGCCATGGTGTGCTTTTTCTCCGGAAAACGCGTTTTCGGCCGGAAACGTGTACGTTTGCACTTCCCGGCCACAGGGAAGCTGCTAGCCGGCAATTCGTTGCCTATTTCTACCCGCTGCTCAGAACGCTACGCAGGGCAAAAGCGATTCTCGTCCTCCGTGCTTGCTTTTTCTCAGAAAGAGCCGTGGTGTGCGTTTTCGCCGGAAAACGCGTTTTCGGCCGAAAACGTGTACGTTTGCACTTCCCGGCCACAGGGAAGCTGCTAGACGGGAATTCTCTGCCTGGTTCTACCCGCTGCCCGGAACGCTACGCAGGGCAAAAGCGATTCTCGTCCTCCGTGCTTGTTTTTCTCAGAAAGAGCCGTGGTGTGCGTTTTCGCCGGTAAATGCGTTTTCGGCCGAAAACGTGTACGTTTGCACTTCCCGGCCACAGGGAAGCTGCTAGCCGGGAATTCTCTGCCTGGTTCTACCCGCTGCCAGGAACGCTACGCAGGGCAAAAGCGATTCTCGTCCTCCGTGCTTGCTTTTTCTCAGAAAGAGCCGTGGTGTGCGTTTTCGCCGGAAAACGCGTTTTCGGCCGAAAACGTGTACGTTTGCACTTCCCGGCCACAGGGAAGCTGCTAGCCGGCAATTCGCTGCCTATTTCTACCCGCTGCTCAGAACTCTACGCAGGGCAAAAGCGATTCTCGTCCTCCGTGCTTGCTTTTTCTCAGAAAGAGCCGTGGTGTGCGTTTTCGCCTGTAAACGAGTTTTCGGCCGAAAACGTGTACGTTTGCACTTCCCGGCCACAGGGAAGCTGCTAGACGGGAATTCTCTGCCTGGTTCTACCCGCTGCCCGGAACGCTACGCAGGGCAAAAGCGATTCTCGTCCTCCGTGCTTGCTTTTTCTCAGAAAGAGCCGTGGTGTGCGTTTTCGCCGGTAAACACGTTTTCGGCCGAAAACGTGTACGTTTGCACTTCCCCGCCACAGGGAAGCTGCTAGCCGGGAATTCTCTGCCTGGTTCTACCCGCTGCCCGGAACACTACGCAGGGCAAAAGCGATTCTCGTCCTCCGTGCTTGCTTTTTCTCAGAAAGAGCCGTGGTGTGCGTTTTCGCCGGAAAACGCGTTTTCGGCCGAAAACGTGTACGTTTGCACTTCCCCGCCACAGGGAAGCTGCTAGACGGGAATTCTCTACCTGGTTCTACCCGCTGCCCGGAACGCTACGCAGGGCAAAAGCGATTCTCGTCCTCCGTGCTTGCTTTTTCTCAGAAAGAGCCATGGTGTGCTTTTTCTCCGGAAAACGCGTTTTCGACAGGAAACGTGTACGTTTGCACTTCCCGGCCACAGGGAAGCTGCTAGCCGGGAATTCTCTGCCTGGTTCTACCCGCTGCCCGGAACGCTACGCAGGGCAAAAGCGATTCTCGTCCTCCGTGCTTGCTTTTTCTCAGAAAGAGCCGTGGTGTGCGTTTTCGCCGGAAAACGCGTTTTCGGCCGAAAACGTGTACGTTTGCACTTCCCGGCCACAGGGAAGCTGCTAGCCGGGAATTCTCTGCCTGGTTCTACCCGCTGCCCGGAACACTACGCAGGGCAAAAGCGATTCTCGTCCTCCGTGCTTGCTTTTTCTCAGAAAGAGCCGTGGTGTGCGTTTTCGCTAGAAAACGCGTTTTCGGCCGAAAACGTGTACGTTTGCACTTCCCCGCCACAGGGAAGCTGCTAGCCGGGAATTCTCTGCCTGGTTATACCCGCTGCCCGGAACGCTACGCAGGGCAAAAGCGGTTCTCGTCCTCCGTGCTTGCTTTTTCTCAGAAAGAGCCGTGGTGTGCGTTTTCGCCGGAAAACGCGTTTTCGGCCGAAAACGTGTACGTTTGCACTTCCCCGCCACAGGGAAGCTGCTAGCCGGGAATTCTCTGCCTGGTTCTACCCGCTGCCCGGAACGCTACGCAGGGCAAAAGCGATTCTCGTCCTCCGTGCTTGCTTTTTCTCAGAAAGAGCCGTGGTGTGCGTTTTCACCGGAAAACGCGTTTTCGGCCGAAAACGTGTACGTTTGCACTTCCCGGCCACAGGGAAGCTGCTAGCCGGGAATTCTCTGCCTGGTTCTACCCGCTGCCCGGAACGCTACGCAGGGCAAAAGCGATTCTCGTCCTCCGTGCTTGCTTTTTCTCAGAAAGAGCCGTGGTGTGCGTTTTCGCCGGTAAACGCGTTTTCGGCCGAAAACGTGTACGTTTGCACTTCCCGGCCACAGGGAAGCTGCTAGACGGGAATTCTCTGCCTGGTTCTACCCGCTGCCCGGAACGCTACGCAGGGCAAAAGCGATTCTCGTCCTCCGTGCTTGCTTTTTCTCAGAAAGAGCCGTGGTGTGCGTTTTCGCCGGTAAACGCGTTTTCGGCCGAAAACGTGTACGTTTGCACTTCCCGGCCACAGGGAAGCTGCTAGCCGGGAATTCTCTGCCTGGTTCTACCCGCTGCCAGGAACGCTACGCAGGGCAAAAGCGATTCTCGTCCTCCGTGCTTGCTTTTTCTCAGAAAGAGCCGTGGTGTGCGTTTTCGCCGGAAAACGCGTTTTCGGCCGAAAACGTGTACGTTTGCACTTCCCGGCCACAGGGAAGCTGCTCGCCGGCAATTCGCTGCCTATTTCTACCCGCTGCTCAGAACTCTACGCAGGGCAAAAGCGATTCTCGTCCTCCGTGCTTGCTTTTTCTCAGAAAGAGCCGTGGTGTGCGTTTTCGCCGGTAAACGAGTTTTCGGCCGAAAACGTGTACGTTTGCACTTCCCGGCCACAGGGAAGCTGCTAGACGGGAATTCTCTGCCTGGTTCTACCCGCTGCCCGGAACGCTACGCAGGGCAAAAGCGATTCTCGTCCTCCGTGCTTGCTTTTTCTCAGAAAGAGCCGTGGTGTGCGTTTTCGCCGGTAAACACGTTTTCGGCCGAAAACGTGTACGTTTGCACTTCCCCGCCACAGGGAAGCTGCTAGCCGGGAATTCTCTGCCTGGTTCTACCCGCTGCCCGGAACGCTACGCAGGGCAAAAGGGATTCTCGTCCTCCGTGCTTGCTTTTTCTCAGAAAGAGCCGTGGTGTGCGTTTTCGCCGGAAAACGCGTTTTCGGCCGAAAACGTGTAAGTTTGCACTTCCCCGCCACAGGGAAGCTGCTAGCCGGCAATTCGCTGCCTATTTCTACCCGCTGCTCAGAACGCTACGCAGGGCAAAAGCGATTCTCGTCCTCCGTGCTTGCTTTTTCTCAGAAAGAGCCGTGGTGTGCGTTTTCGCCGGAAAACGCGTTTTCGGCCGAAAACGTGTACGTTTGCACTTCCCCGCCACAGGGAAGCTGCTAGACGGGAATTCTCTACCTGGTTCTACCCGCTGCCCGGAACGCTACGCAGGGCAAAAGCGATTCTCGTCCTCCGTGCTTGCTTTTTCTCAGAAAGAGCCATGGTGTGCTTTTTCTCCGGAAAACGCGTTTTCGACAGGAAACGTGTACGTTTGCACTTCCCCGCCACAGGGAAGCTGCTAGCCGGCAATTCGCTGCCTGGTTCTACCCGCTGCCCGGAACGCTACGCAGGGCAAAAGCGATTCTCGTCCTCCGTGCTTGCTTTTTCTCAGAAAGAGCCGTGGTGTGCGTTTTCGCCGGAAAACGCGTTTTCGGCCGAAAACGTGTACGTTTGCACTTCCCGGCCACAGGGAAGCTGCTAGCCGGGAATTCTCTGCCTGGTTCTACCCGCTGCCCGGAACACTACGCAGGGCAAAAGCGATTCTCGTCCTCCGTGCTTGCTTTTTCTCAGAAAGAGCCGTGGTGTGCGTTTTCGCTAGAAAACGCGTTTTCGGCCGAAAACGTGTACGTTTGCACTTCCCCGCCACAGGGAAGCTGCTAGCCGGGAATTCTCTGCCTGGTTATACCCGCTGCCCGGAACGCTACGCAGGGCAAAAGCGATTCTCGTCCTCCGTGCTTGCTTTTTCTCAGAAAGAGCCGTGGTGTGCGTTTTCGCCGGAAAACGCGTTTTCGGCCGAAAACGTGTACGTTTGCACTTCCCCGCCACAGGGAAGCTGCTAGCCGGGAATTCTCTGCCTGGTTCTACCCGCTGCCCGGAACGCTACGCAGGGCAAAAGCGATTCTCGTCCTCCGTGCTTGCTTTTTCTCAGAAAGAGCCGTGGTGTGCGTTTTCGCCGGTAAACGCGTTTTCGGCCGAAAACGTGTACGTTTGCACTTCCCGGCCACAGGGAAGCTGCTAGCCGGGAATTCTCTGCCTGGTTCTACCCGCTGCCCGGAACGCTACGCAGGGCAAAAGCGATTCTCGTCCTCCGTGCTTGCTTTTTCTCAGAAAGAGCCGTGGTGTGCGTTTTCGCCGGTAAACGCGTTTTCGGCCGAAAACGTGTACGTTTGCACTTCCCCGCCACAGGGAAGCTGCTAGACGGGAATTCTCTGCCTGGTTCTACCCGCTGCCCGGAACGCTACGCAGGACAAAAGCGATTCTCGTCCTCCGTGCTTGCTTTTTCTCAGAAAGAGCCATGGTGTGCTTTTTCGCCGGAAAACGCGTTTTCGGCCGAAAACGTGTACGTTTGCACTTCCCGGCCACAGGGAAGCTGCTAGCCGTGAATTCTCTGCCTGGTTCTACCCGCTGCTCAGAACGCTACGCAGGGCAAAAGCGATTCTCGTCCTCCGTGCTTGCTTTTTCTCAGAAAGAGCCGTGGTGTGCGTTTTCGCCGGAAAACGCGTTTTCGGACGAAAACGTGTACGTTTGCACTTCCCCGCCATAGGGAAGCTGCTAGCCGGGAATTCTCTGCCTGGTTCTACCCGCTGCCCGGAACGCTACGCAGGGCAAAAGCGATTCTCGTCCTCCGTGCTTGCTTTTTCTCAGAAAGAGCCGTGGTGTGCGTTTTCGCCGGAAAACGCGTTTTCGGCCGAAAACGTATATGTTTGCACTTCCCGGCCACAGGGAAGCTGCTAGCCGGGAATTCTCTGCCTGGTTCTACCCGCTGCCCGGAACGCTACGCAGGGCAAAAGCGATTCTCGTCCTCCGTGCTTGCTTTTTCTCAGAAAGAGCCGTGGTGTGCGTTTTCGCCGGAAAACGCGTTTTCGGCCGAAAACGTGTACGTTTGCACTTCCCGGCCACAGGGAAGCTGCTAGCCGGGAATTCTCTGCCTGGTTCTACCCGCTGCCCGGAACGCTACGCAGGGCAAAAGCGATTCTCGTCCTCCGTGCTTGCTTTTTCTCAGAAAGAGCCGTGGTGTGCGTTTTCGCCAGAAAACGCGTTTTCGGCCGAAAACGTGTACGTTTGCACTTCCCCGCCACAGGGAAGCTGCTAGACGGGAATTCTCTGCCTGGTTCTACCCGCTGCCCGGAACGCTACGCAGGGCAAAAGCGATTCTCGTCCTCCGTGCTTGCTTTTTCTCAGAAAGAGCCGTGGTGTGCGTTTTCGCCGGAAAACGCGTTTTCGGCGAAAACGTGTACGTTTGCACTTCCCGGCCACAGGGAAGCTGCTAGCCGGGAATTCTCTGCCTGGTTCTACCCGCTGCCCGGAACACTACGCAGGGCAAAAGCGATTCTCGTCCTCCGTGCTTGCTTTTTCTCAGAAAGAGCCGTGGTGTGCGTTTTCGCCGGAAAACGCGTTTTCGGCCGCAAACGTGTACGTTTGCACTTCCCCGCCACAGGGAAGCTGCTAGACGGGAATTCTCTGCCTGGTTCTACCCGCTGCCCGGAACGCTACGCAGGGCAAAAGCGATTCTCGTCCTCCGTGCTTGCTTTTTCTCAGAAAGAGCCGTGGTGTGCGTTTTCGCCGGTAAACGCGTTTTCGGCCGAAAACGTGTACGTTTGCACTTCCCCGCCACAGGGAAGCTGCTAGCCGGGAATTCTCTGCCTGGTTCTACCCGCTGCCAGGAACGCTACGCAGGGCAAAAGCGATTCTCGTCCTCCGTGCTTGCTTTTTCTCTGAAAGAGCCGTGGTGTGCGTTTTCGCTGGAAAACGCGTTTTCGGCCGAAAACGTGTACGTTTGCACTTCCCGGCCACAGGGAAGCTGCTAGCCGGCAATTCGCTGCCTATTTCTACCCGCTGCTCAGAACTCTACGCAGGGCAAAAGCGATTCTCGTCCTCCGTGCTTGCTTTTTCTCAGAAAGAGCCGTGGTGTGCGTTTTCGCCGGTAAACGCGTTTTCGGCCGAAAACGTGTACGTTTGCACTTCCCGGCCACAGGGAAGCTGCTAGCCGGGAATTCTCTGCCTGGTTCTACCCGCTGCCCGGAACGCTACGCAGGGCAAAAGCGGTTCTCGTCCTCCGTGCTTGCTTTTTCTCAGAAAGAGCCGTGGTGTGCGTTTTCGCCGGAAAACGCGTTTTCGGCCGAAAACGTGTACGTTTGCACTTCCCCGCCACAGGGAAGCTGCTAGCCGGGAATTCTCTGCCTGGTTCTACCCGCTGCCCGGAACACTACGCAGGGCAAAAGCGATTCTCGTCCTCCGTGCTTGCTTTTTCTCAGAAAGAGCCGTGGTGTGCGTTTTCGCCAGAAAACGCGTTTTCGGCCGAAAACGTGTACGTTTGCACTTCCCCGCCACAGGGAAGCTGCTAGCCGGGAATTCTCTGCCTGGTTCTACCCGCTGCCCGGAACGCTACGCAGGGCAAAAGCGATTCTCGTCCTCCGTGCTTGCTTTTTCTCAGAAAGAGCCGTGGTGTGCGTTTTCGCCGGTAAACGCGTTTTCGGCCGAAAACGTGTACGTTTGCACTTCCCCGCCACAGGGAAGCTGCTAGCCGGGAATTCTCTGCCTGGTTCTACCCGCTGCCCGGAACGCTACGCAGGGCAAAAGCGATTCTCGTCCTCCGTGCTTGCTTTTTCTCAGAAAGAGCCGTGGTGTGCGTTTTCGCCGGAAAACGCGTTTTCGGCCGAAAACGTGTACGTTTGCACTTCGCGGCCACAGGGAAGCTGCTAGACGGGAATTCTCTGCCTGGTTCTACCCGCTGCCCGGAACGCTACGCAGGGCAAAAGCGATTCTCGTCCTCCGTGCTTGCTTTTTCTCAGAAAGAGCCATGGTGTGCTTTTTCGCCGGAAAACGCGTTTTCGGCCGAAAACGTGTACGTTTGCACTTCCCGGCCACAGGGAAGCTGCTAGCCGGCAATTCTCTGCCTGGTTCTACCCGCTGCTCAGAACGCTACGCAGGGCAAAAGCGATTCTCGTCCTCCGTGCTTGCTTTTTCTCAGAAAGAGCCGTGGTGTGCGTTTTCGCCGGAAAACGCGTTTTCGGCCGAAAACGTGTACGTTTGCACTTCCCCGCCACAGGGAAGCTGCTAGACGGGAATTCTCTACCTGGTTCTACCCGCTGCACGGAACGCTACGCAGGGCAAAAGCGATTCTCGTCCTCCGTGCTTGCTTTTTCTCAGAAAGAGCCATGGTGTGCTTTTTCTCCGGAAAACGCGTTTTCGGCCGGAAACGTGTACGTTTGCACTTCCCGGCTACAGGGAAGCTGCTAGCCGGCAATTCTCTGCCTGGTTCTACCCGCTGCCCGGAACGCTACGCAGGGCAAAAGCGATTCTCGTCCTCCGCGCTTGCTTTTTCTCAGAAACAGCCGTGGTGTGCGTTTTCGCCGGAAAACGCGTTTTCGGCCGAAAACGTGTACGTTTGCACTTCCCGGCCACAGGGAAGCTGCTAGCCGGGAATTCTCTGCCTGGTTCTACCCGCTGCCCGGAACGCTACGCAGGGCAAAAGCGATTCTCGTCCTCCGTGCTTGCTTTTTCTCAGAAAGAGCCGTGGTGTGCGTTTTCGCCGGTAAACGCGTTTTCGGCCGAAAACGTGTACGTTTGCACTTCCCCGCCACAGGGAAGCTGCTAGACGGGAATTCTCTGCCTGGTTCTACCCGCTGCCCGGAACGCTACGCAGGGCAAAAGCGATTCTCGTCCTCCGTGCTTGCTTTTTCTCAGAAAGAGCCATGGTGTGCTTTTTCGCCGGAAAACGCGTTTTCGGCCGAAAACGTGTACGTTTGCACTTCCCGGCCACAGGGAAGCTGCTAGCCGGCAATTCGCTGCCTATTTCTACCCGCTGCTCAGAACGCTACGCAGGGCAAAAGCGATTCTCGTCCTCCGTGCTTGCTTTTTCTCAGAAAGAGCCGTGGTGTGCGTTTTCGCCGGAAAACGCGTTTTCGGCCGAAAACGTGTACGTTTGCACTTCCCCGCCACAGGGAAGCTGCTAGCCGGGAATTCTCTGCCTGGTTCTACCCGCTGCCCGGAACGCTACGCTGGGCAAAAGCGATTCTCGTCCTCCGTGCTTGCTTTTTCTCAGAAAGAGCCGTGGTGTGCGTTTTCGCTAGAAAACGCGTTTTCGGCCGAAAACGTGTACGTTTGCACTTCCCCGCCACAGGGAAGCTGCTAGCCGCGAATTCTCTGCCTGGTTATACCCGCTGCCCGGAACGCTACGCAGGGCAAAAGCGATTCTCGTCCTCCGTGCTTGCTTTTTCTCAGAAAGAGCCGTGGTGTGCGTTTTCGCCAGAAAACGCGTTTTCGGCCGAAAACGTGTACGTTTGCACTTCCCCGCCACAGGGAAGCTGCTAGCCGGGAATTCTCTGCCTGGTTCTACCCGCTGCCAGGAACACTACGCAGGGCAAAAGCGATTCTCGTCCTCCGTGCTTGCTTTTTCTCAGAAAGAGCCGTGGTGTGCGTTTTCGACAGAAAACGCGTTTTCGGCCGAAAACGTGTACGTTTGCACTTCCCGGCCACAGGGAAGCTGCTAGCCGGGAATTCTCTGCCTGGTTATACCCGCTGCCCGGAACGCTACGCAGGGCAAAAGCGATTCTCGTCCTCCGTGCTTGCTTTTTCTCAGAAAGAGCCGTGGTGTGCGTTTTCGCCGGAAAACGCGTTTCCGGCCGAAAACGTGTACATTTGCACTTCCCGGCCACAGGGAAGCTGCTAGCCGGGAATTCTCTGCCTGGTTCTACCCGCTGCCCGGAACACTACGCAGGGCAAAAGCGATTCTCGTCCTACGTGCTTGCTTTTTCTCAGAAAGAGCCGTGGTGTGCGTTTTCGCCGGAAAACGCGTTTTCGGCCGAAAACGTGTACGTTTGCACTTCCCGGCCACAGGGAAGCTGCTAGCCGGGAATTCTCTGCCTGGTTCTACCCGCTGCCCGGAACACTACGCAGGGCAAAAGCGATTCTCGTCCTCCGTGCTTGCTTTTTCTCAGAAAGAGCCGTGGTGTGCGTTTTCGCCAGAAAACGCGTTTTCGGCCGAAAACGTGTACGTTTGCACTTCCCGGCCACAGGGAAGCTGCTAGCCGGGAATTCTCTGCCTGGTTCTACCCGCTGCCCGGAACGCTACGCAGGGCAAAAGCGATTCTCGTCCTCCGTGCTTGCTTTTTCTCAGAAAGAGCCGTGGTGTGCGTTTTCGCCAGAAAACGCGTTTTCGGCCGAAAACGTGTACGTTTGCACTTCCCGGCCACAGGGAAGCTGCTAGCCGGGAATTCTCTGCCTGGTTCTACCCGCTGCCCGGAACGCTACGCAGGGCAAAAGCGATTCTCATCCTCCGCGCTTGCTTTTTCTCAGAAAGAGCCGTGGTGTGCGTTTTCGCCGGTAAACGCGTTTTCGGCCGAAAACGTGTACGTTTGCACTTCCCGGCCACAGGGAAGCTGCTAGACGGGAATTCTCTGCCTGGTTCTACCCGCTGCCCGGAACGCTACGCAGGGCAAAAGCGATTCTCGTCCTCCGTGCTTGCTTTTTCTCAGAAAGAGCCATGGTGTGCTTTTTCGCCGGAAAACGCTTTTTCGGCCGAAAACGTGTACGTTTGCACTTCCCGGCCACAGGGAAGCTGCTAGCCGGCAATTCGCTGCCTATTTCTACCCGCTGCTCAGAACGCTACGCAGGGCAAAAGCGATTCTCGTCCTCCGTGCTTGCTTTTTCTCAGAAAGAGCCGTGGTGTGCGTTTTCGCCGGAAAACGCGTTTTCGGCCGAAAACGTGTACGTTTGCACTTCCCCGCCACAGGGAAGCTGCTAGCCGGGAATTCTCTGCCTGGTTCTACCCGCTGCCCGGAACGCTACGCTGGGCAAAAGCGATTCTCGTCCTCCGTGCTTGCTTTTTCTCAGAAAGAGCCGTGGTGTGCGTTTTCGCTAGAAAACGCGTTTTCGGCCGAAAACGTGTACGTTTGCACTTCCCGGCCACAGGGAAGCTGCTAGCCGGGAATTCTCTGCCTGTTTCTACCCGCTGCCCGGAACGCTACGCAGGGCAAAAGCGATTCTCGTCCTCCGTGCTTGCTTTTTCTCAGAAAGAGCCGTGGTGTGCGTTTTCGCGGGAAAACGCGTTTTCGGCCGAAAACGTGTACGTTTGCACTTCCCCGCCACAGGGAAGCTGCTAGCCGGGAATTCTCTGCCTGGTTCTACCCGCTGCCCGGAACACTACGCAGGGCAAAAGCGATTCTCGTCCTCCGTGCTTGCTTTTTCTCAGAAAGAGCCGTGGTGTGCGTTTTCGCCAGAAAACGCGTTTTCGGCCGAAAACGTGTACGTTTGCACTTCCCCGCCACAGGGAAGCTGCTAGCCGGGAATTCTCTGCCTGGTTCTACCCGCTGCCCGGAACGCTACGCAGGGCAAAAGCGATTCTCGTCCTCCGTGCTTGCTTTTTCTCAGAAAGAGCCGTGGTGTGCGTTTTCGCCGGAAAACGCGTTTCCGGCCGAAAACGTGTACGTTTGCACTTCCCGGCCACAGGGAAGCTGCTAGCCGGGAATTCTCTGCCTGGTTCTACCCGCTGCCCGGAACGCTACGCAGGGCAAAAGCGATTCTCGTCCTCCGTGCTTGCTTTTTCTCAGAAAGAGCCGTGGTGTGCGTTTTCGCTAGAAAACGCGTTTTCGGCCGAAAACGTGTACGTTTGCACTTCCCCGCCACAGGGAAGCTGCTAGACGGGAATTCTCTGCCTGGTTCTACCCGCTGCCCGGAACGCTACGCAGGGCAAAAGCGATTCTCGTCCTCCGTGCTTGCTTTTTCTCAGAAAGAGCCATGGTGTGCTTTTTCGCCGGAAAACGCCTTTTCGGCCGAAAACGTGTACGTTTGCACTTCCCGGCCACAGGGAAGCTGCTAGACGGGAATTCTCTGCCTGGTTCTACCCGCTGCTCAGAACGCTACGCAGGGCAAAAGCGAATCTCGTCCTCCGTGCTTGCTTTTTCTCAGAAAGAGCCGTGGTGTGCGTTTTCGCCGGAAAACGCGTTTTCGGCCGAAAACGTGTACGTTTGCACTTCCCGGCCACAGGGAAGCTGCTAGCCGGGAATTCTCTGCCTGGTTCTACCCGCTGCCCGGAACGCTACGCAGGGCAAAAGCGATTCTCGTCCTCCGTGCTTGCTTTTTCTCAGAAAGAGCCGTGGTGTGCTTTTTCGCCGGAAAACGCGTTTTCGGCCGAAAACGTGTACGTTTGCACTTCCCCGCCATAGGGAAGCTGCTAGCCGGGAATTCTCTGCCTGGTTCTACCCGCTGCCTGGAACGCTACGCAGGGCAAAAGCGATTCTCGTCCTCCGTGCTTGCTTTTTCTCAGAAAGAGCCGTGGTGTGCGTTTTCGCCGGAAAACGAGTTTTAGGCCGAAAACGTGTACGTTTGCACTTCCCGGCCACAGGGAAACTGCTAGCCGGGAATTCTCTGCCTGGTTCTACCCGCTGCCCGGAACGCTACGCAGGGCAAAAGCGATTCTCGTCCTCCGTGCTTGCTTTTTCTCAGAAAGAGCCGTGGTGTGCGTTTTCGCCGGAAAACGCGTTTTCGGCCGAAAACGTGTACGTTTGCACTTCCCCGCCACAGGGAAGCTGCTAGCCGGGAATTCTCTGCCTGGTTCTACCCGCTGCCCGGAACGCTACGCAGGGCAAAAGGGATTCTCGTCCTCCGTGCTTGCTTTTTCTCAGAAAGAGCCGTGGTGTGCGTTTTCGCCGGAAAACGCGTTTTCGGCCGAAAACGTGTACGTTTGCACTTCCCGGCCACAGGGAAGCTGCTAGACGGGAATTCTCTGCCTGGTTCTACCCGCTGCCCGGAACGCTACGCAGGGCAAAAGCGATTCTCGTCCTCCGTGCTTGCTTTTTCTCAGAAAGAGCCGTGGTGTGCGTTTTCGCCGGAAAACGCGTTTTCGGCCGAAAACGTGTACGTTTGCACTTCCCCGCCACAGGGAAGCTGCTAGCCGGGAATTCTCTACCTGGTTCTACCCGCTGCCCGGAACGCTACGCAGGGCAAAAGCGATTCTCGTCCTCCGTGCTTGCTTTTTCTCAGAAAGAGCCGTGGTGTGCGTTTTCGCCGGAAAACGCGTTTTCGGCTGAAAACGTGTACGTTTGCACTTCCCCGCCACAGGGAAGATGCTAGCCGGGAATTCTCTACCTGGTTCTACCCGCTGCCCGGAACGCTAGGCAGGGCAAAAGCGATTCTCGTCCTCCGTGCTTGCTTTTTCTCAGAAAGAGCCATTGTGTGCTTTTTCGCCGGAAAACGCGTTTTCGGCCGAAAACGTGTACGTTTGCACTTCCCGGCCACAGGGAAGCTGCTAGCCGGCAATTCGCTGCCTATTTCTACCCGCTGCTCAGAACGCTACGCAGGGCAAAAGCGATTCTCGTCCTCCGTGCTTGCTTTTTCTCAGAAAGAGCCGTGGTGTGCGTTTTCGCGGGAAAACGCGTTTTCGGCCGAAAACCTGTACGTTTGCACTTCCCGGCCACAGGGAAGCTGCTAGCCGGGAATTCTCTGCCTGGTTCTACCCGCTGCCCGGAACGCTACGCAGGGCAAAAGCGATTCTCGTCCTCCGTGCTTGCTTTTTCTCAGAAAGAGCCGTGGTGTGCGTTTTCGCCGGAAAACGCGTTTTCGGCCGAAAACGTGTACGTTTGCACTTCCCCGCCACAGGGAAGCTGCTAGCCGGGAATTCTCTGCCTGGTTCTACCCGCTGCCCGGAACGCTACGCAGGGCAAAAGCGATTCTCGTCCTCCGTGCTTGCTTTTTCTCAGAAAGAGCCGTGGTGTGCGTTTTCGCTGGAAAACGCGTTTTCGGCCGAAAACGTGTACGTTTGCACTTCCCCGCCACAGGGAAGCTGCTAGACGGGAATTCTCTGCCTGGTTCTACCCGCTGCCCGGAACGCTACGCAGGGCAAAAGCGATTCTCGTCCTCCGTGCTTGCTTTTTCTCAGAAAGAGCCGTGGTGTGCGTTTTCGCCGGAAAACGCGTTTTCGGCCGAAAACGTGTACGTTTGCACTTCCCCGCCACAGGGAAGATGCTAGCCGGGAATTCTCTACCTGGTTCTACCCGCTGCCCGGAACGCTACGCAGGGCAAAAGCGATTCTCGTCCTCCGTGCTTGCTTTTTCTCAGAAAGAGCCGTGGTGTGCGTTTTCGCCGGAAAACGCGTTTTCGGCCGAAAACGTGTACGTTTGCACTTCCCCGCCACAGGGAAGCTGCTAGCCGGGAATTCTCTGCCTGGTTCTACCCGCTGCCCGGAACGCTACGCAGGGCAAAAGCGATTCTCGTCCTCCGTGCTTGCTTTTTCTCAGAAAGAGCCGTGGTGTGCGTTTTCGCCGGTAAATGCGTTTTCAGCCGAAAACGTGTACGTTTGCACTTCCCGGCCACAGGGAAGCTGCTAGCCGGGAATTCTCTGCCTGGTTCTACCCGCTGCCCGGAACGCTACGCAGGGCAAAAGCGATTCTCGTCCTCCGTGCTTGCTTTTTCTCAGAAAGAGCCGTGGTGTGCGTTTTCGCCGGAAAACGCGTTTTCGGCGAAAACGTGTACGTTTGCACTTCCCGGCCACAGGGAAGCTGCTAGCCGGGAATTCTCTGCCTGGTTCTACCCGCTGCCCGGAACGCTACGCAGGGCAAAAGCGATTCTCGTCCTCCGTGCTTGCTTTTTCTCAGAAAGAGCCGTGGTGTGCGTTTTCGCGGGAAAACGTGTTTTCGTCCGAAAACCTGTACGTTTGCACTTCCCGGCCACAGGGAAGATGCTAGCCGGGAATTCTCTGCCTGGTTCTACCCGCTACCCGGAACGCTACGCAGGGCAAAAGCGATTCTCGTCCTCCGTGCTTGCTTTTTCTCAGAAAGAGCCGTGGTGTGCGTTTTCGCCGGAAAACGCATTTTCGGCCGAAAACGTGTACGTTTGCACTTCCCGGCCACAGGGAAGCTGCTAGCCGGGAATTCTCTGCCTGGTTCTACCCGCTGCCCGGAACACTACGCAGGGCAAAAGCGATTCTCGTCCTCCGTGCTTGCTTTTTCTCAGAAAGAGCCGTGGTGTGCGTTTTCGCCGGTAAACGCGTTTTCGGCCGAAAACGTGTACGTTTGCACTTCCCCGCCACAGGGAAGCTGCTAGCCGGGAATTCTCTGCCTGGTTCTACCCGCTGCCCGGAACGCTACGCAGGGCAAAAGCGATTCTCGTCCTCCGTGCTTGCTTTTTCTCAGAAAGAGCCGTGGTGTGCGTTTTCGCCGGAAAACGCGTTTTCGGCCGAAAACGTGTACGTTTGCACTTCCCGGCCACAGGGAAGCTGCTAGCCGGGAATTCTCTGCCTGGTTCTACCCGCTGCCCGGAACGCTACGCAGGGCAAAAGCGATTCTCGTCCTCCGTGCTTGCTTTTTCTCAGAAAGAGCCGTGGTGTGCGTTTTCGCCGGTAAACGCGTTTTCGGCCGAAAACGTGTACGTTTGCACTTCCCCGCCACAGGGAAGCTGCTAGCCGGGAATTCTCTGCCTGGTTCTACCCGCTGCCCGGAACGCTACGCAGGGCAAAAGCGATTCTCGTCCTCCGTGCTTGCTTTTTCTCAGAAAGAGCCATGGTGTGCTTTTTCTCCGGAAAACGCGTTTTCGGCCGGAAACGTGTACGTTTGCACTTCCCGGCCACAGGGAAGCTGCTAGCCGGCAATTCGTTGCCTATTTCTACCCGCTGCTCAGAACGCTACGCAGGGCAAAAGCGATTCTCGTCCTCCGTGCTTGCTTTTTCTCAGAAAGAGCCGTGGTGTGCGTTTTCGCCGGAAAACGCGTTTTCGGCCGAAAACGTGTATGTTTGCACTTCCCCGCCACAGGGAAGCTGCTAGACGGGAATTCTCTGCCTGGTTCTACCCGCTGCCCGGAACGCTACGCAGGGCAAAAGCGATTCTCGTCCTCCGTGCTTGCTTTTTCTCAGAAAGAGCCGTGGTGTGAGTTTTCGCGGGAAAACGCGTTTTCGGCCGAAAACCTGTACGTTTGCACTTCCCGGCCACAGGGAAGATGCTAGCCGGGAATTCTCTGCCTGGTTCTACCCGCTGCCCGGAACGCTACGCAGGGCAAAAGCGATTCTCGTCCTCCGTGCTTGCTTTTTCTCAGAAAGAGCCGTGGTGTGCGTTTTCGCCGGAAAACGCGTTTTCGGCCGAAAACCTGTACGTTTGCACTTCCCGGCCACAGGGAAGCTGCTAGCCGGGAATTCTCTGCCTGGTTCTACCCGCTGCCCGGAACACTACGCAGGGCAAAAGCGATTCTCGTCCTCCGTGCTTGCTTTTTCTCAGAAAGAGCCGTGGTGTGCGTTTTCGCCGGTAAACGCGTTTTCGGCCGAAAACGTGTACGTTTGCACTTCCCCGCCACAGGGAAGCTGCTAGCCGGGAATTGTCTGCCTGGTTCTACCCGCTGCCCGGAACACTACGCAGGGCAAAAGCGATTCTCGTCCTCCGTGCTTGCTTTTTCTCAGAAAGAGCCGTGGTGTGCGTTTTCGCCGGTAAACGTGTTTTCGGCCGAAAACGTGTACGTTTGCACTTCCCCGCCACAGGGAAGCTGCTAGCCGGGAATTCTCTGCCTGGTTCTACCCGCTGCCCGGAACGCTACGCAGGGCAAAAGCGATTCTCGTCCTCCGTGCTTGCTTTTTCTCAGAAAGAGCCGTGGTGTGCGTTTTCGCCGGTAAACGCGTTTTCGGCCGAAAACGTGTACGTTTGCACTTCCCCGCCACAGGGAAGCTGCTAGACGGGAATTCTCTGCCTGGTTCTACCCGCTGCCAGGAACGCTACGCAGGGCAAAAGCGATTCTCGTCCTCCGTGCTTGCTTTTTCTCAGAAAGAGCCGTGGTGTGCGTTTTCGCCGGAAAACGCGTTTTCGGCCGAAAACGTGTACGTTTGCACTTCCCGGCCACAGGGAAGCTGCTAGCCGGCAATTCGCTGCCTATTTCTACCCGCTGCTCAGAACGCTACGCAGGGCAAAAGCGATTCTCGTCCTCCGTGCTTGCTTTTTCTCAGAAAGAGCCGTGGTGTGCGTTTTCGCCTGAAAACGTGTTTTCGGCCGAAAACGTGTACGTTTGCACTTCCCCGCCACAGGGAAGCTGCTAGCCGGGAATTGTCTGCCTGGTTCTACCCGCTGCCCGGAACGCTACGCAGGGCAAAAGCGATTCTCGTCCTCCGTGCTTGCTTTTTCTCAGAAAGAGCCGTGGTGTGCGTTTTCGCCGGAAAACGCGTTTTCGGCCGAAAACGTGTACGTTTGCACTTCCCCGCCACAGGGAAGCTGCTAGACGGGAATTCTCTGCCTGGTTCTACCCGCTGCCCGGAACGCTACGCAGGGCAAAAGCGATTCTCGTCCTCCGTGCTTGCTTGTTCTCAGAAAGAGCAGTAGTGTGCATTTTCGCCGGAAAACGCGTTTTCGGCGAAAACGTGTACGTTTGCACTTCCCGGCCACAGGGAAACTGCTAGCCGGGAATTCTCTGCCTGGTTCTACCCGCTGCCCGGAACGCTACGCAGGGCAAAAGCGATTCTCGTCCTCCGTGCTTGCTTTTTCTCAGAAAGAGCCGTGGTGTGAGTTTTCGCGGGAAAACGCGTTTTCGGCCGAAAACGTGTACGTTTGCACTTCCCCGCCACAGGGAAGCTGCTAGCCGGGAATTCTCTGCCTGGTTCTACCCGCTGCCCGGAACGCTACGCAGGGCAAAAGCGATTCTCGTCCTCCGTGCTTGCTTTTTCTCAGAAAGAGCCGTGGTGTGCGTTTTCGCCGGAAAACGCGTTTTCGGCCGAAAACGTGTACGTTTGCACTTCCCGGCCACAGGGAAGCTGCTAGCCGGGAATTCTCTGCCTGGTTCTACCCGCTGCCCGGAACACTACGCAGGGCAAAAGCGATTTTCGTCCTCCGTGCTTGCTTTTTCTCAGAAAGAGCCGTGGCGTGCTTTTTCTCCGGAAAACGCGTTTTCGGCCGAAAACGTGTACGTTTGCACTTCCCCGCCACAGGGAAGCTGCTAGCCGGGAATTCTCTGCCTGGTTCTACCCGCTGCTCGAACGCTACGCAGGGCAAAAGCGATTCTCGTCCTCCGTGCTTGCTTTTTCTCAGAAAGAGCCGTGGTGTGCGTTTTCGCCGGAAAACGCGTTTTCGGCCGAAAACGTGTACGTTTGCACTTCCCGGCCACAGGGAAGCTGCTAGCCGGGAATTCTCTGCCTGGTTCTACCCGCTGCCCGGAACGCTACGCAGGGCAAAAGCGATTCTCGTCCTCCGTGCTTGCTTTTTCTCAGAAAGAGCCGTGGTGTGCGTTTTCGCCGGAAAACGCGTTTTCGGCCGAAAACGTGTACGTTTGCACTTCCCCGCCACAGGGAAGCTGCTAGACGGGAATTCTCTGCCTGGTTCTACCCGCTGCCCGGAACGCTACGCAGGGCAAAAGCGATTCTCGTCCTCCGTGCTTGCTTTTTCTCAGAAAGAGCCATGGTGTGCTTTTTCTCCGGAAAACGCGTTTTCGGCCGAAAACGTGTACGTTTGCACTTCCCGGCCACAGGGAAGCTGCTAGCCGGCAATTCGCTGCCTATTTCTACCCGCTGCTCAGAACGCTACGCAGGGCAAAAGCGATTCTCGTCCTCCGTGCTTGCTTTTTCTCAGAAAGAGCCGTGGTGTGCGTTTTCGCCGGAAAACGCGTTTTCGGCCGAAAACGTGTACGTTTGCACTTCCCCGCCACAGGGAAGCTGCTAGCCGGGAATTCTCTGCCTGGTTCTACCCGCTGCCCGGAACGCTACGCTGGGCAAAAGCGATTCTCGTCCTCCGTGCTTGCTTTTTCTCAGAAAGAGCCGTGGTGTGCGTTTTCGCGGGAAAACGCGTTTTCGGCCGAAAACCTGTACGTTTGCACTTCCCGGCCACAGGGAAGCTGCTAGACGGGAATTCTCTGCCTGGTTCTACCCGCTGCCCGGAACGCTACGCAGGGCAAAAGCGATTCTCGTCCTCCGTGCTTGCTTTTTCTCAGAAAGAGCCGTGGTGTGCGTTTTCGCCAGAAAACGCGTTTTCGGCCGAAAACGTGTACGTTTGCACTTCCCGGCCACAGGGAAGCTGCTAGCCGGGAATTCTCTGCCTGGTTCTACCCGCTGCCCGGAACACTACGCAGGGCAAAAGCGATTCTCGTCCTCCGTGCTTGCTTTTTCTCAGAAAGAGCCGTGGTGTGCGTTTTCGCCAGAAAACGCGTTTTCGGCCGAAAACGTGTACGTTTGCACTTCCCGGCCACAGGGAAGCTGCTAGCCGGGAATTCTCTGCCTGGTTCTACCCGCTGCCCGGAACGCTACGCAGGGCAAAAGCGATTCTCGTCCTCCGTGCTTGCTTTTTCTCAGAAAGAGCCGTGGTGTGCGTTTTCGCCAGAAAACGCGTTTTCGGCCGAAAACGTGTACGTTTGCACTTCCCCGCCACAGGGAAGCTGCTAGCCGGGAATTCTCTGCCTGGTTCTACCCGCTGCCCGGAACGCTACGCAGGGCAAAAGCGATTCTCGTCCTCCGTGCTTGCTTTTTCTCAGAAAGAGCCGTGGTGTGCGTTTTCGCCGGAAAACGCGTTTTCGGCCGAAAACGTGTACGTTTGCACTTCCCCGCCACAGGGAAGCTGCTAGACGGCAATTCTCTGCCTGGTTCTACCCGCTGCCCGGAACGCTACGCAGGGCAAAAGCGATTCTCGTCCTCCGTGCTTGCTTTTTCTCAGAAAGAGCCATGGTGTGCTTTTTCGCCGGAAAACGCCTTTTCGGCCGAAAACGTGTACGTTTGCACTTCCCGGCCACAGGGAAGCTGCTAGACGGGAATTCTCTGCCTGGTTCTACCCGCTGCTCAGAACGCTACGCAGGGCAAAAGCGATTCTCGTCCTCCGTGCTTGCTGTTTCTCAGAAAGAGCCGTGGTGTGCGTTTTCGCCGGAAAACGCGTTTTCGGCCGAAAACGTGTACGTTTGCACTTCCCCGCCACAGGGAAGCTGCTAGCCGGGAATTCTCTGCCTGGTTCTACCCGCTGCCCGGAACGCTACGCAGGGCAAAAGCGATTCTCGTCCTCCGTGCTTGCTTTTTCTCAGAAAGAGCCGTGGTGTGCGTTTTCGCCGGAAAACGCGTTTTCGGCCGAAAACGTGTACGTTTGCACTTCCCGGCCACAGGGAAGCTGCTAGCCGGGAATTCTCTGCCTGGTTCTACCCGCTGCCCGGAACGCTACGCAGGGCAAAAGCGATTCTCGTCCTCCGTGCTTGCTTTTTCTCAGAAAGAGCCATGGTGTGCTTTTTCGCCGGAAAACGCGTTTTCGGCCGAAAACGTGTACGTTTGCACTTCCCGGCCACAGGGAAGCTGCTAGCCGGCAATTCGCTGCCTACTTCTACCCGCTGCTCAGAACGCTACGCAGGGCAAAAGCGATTCTCGTCCTCCGTGCTTGCTTTTTCTCAGAAAGAGCCGTGGTGTGCGTTTTCACCGGAAAACGCGTTTTCGGCCGAAAACGTGTACGTTTGCACTTCCCGGCCACAGGGAAGCTGCTAGCCGGGAATTGTCTGCCTGGTTCTACCCGCTGCCAGGAACGCTACGCAGGGCAAAAGCGATTCTCGTCCTCCGTGCTTGCTTTTTCTCAGAAAGAGCCATGGTGTGCTTTTTCGCCGGAAAACGCGTTTTAGGCCGAAAACGTGTACGTTTGCACTTCCCGGCCACAGGGAAGCTGCTAGCCGGCAATTCGCTGCCTATTTCTACCCGCTGCTCAGAACGCTACGCACGGCAAAAGCGATTCTCGTCCTCCGTGCTTGCTTTTTCTCAGAAAGAGCCGTGGTGTGCGTTTTCGCCGGAAAACGCGTTTTCGGCCGAAAACGTGTACGTTTGCACTTCCCCGCCACAGGGAAGCTGCTAGACGGGAATTCTCTACCTGGTTCTACCCGCTGCCCGGAACGCTAAGCAGGGCAAAAGCGATTCTCGTCCTCCGTGCTTGCTTTTTCTCAGAAAGAGCCGTGGTGTGCGTTTTCGCCGGAAAACGCGTTTTCGGCCGAAAACGTGTACGTTTGCACTTCCCGGCCACAGGGAAGCTGCTAGCCGGGAATTCTCTGCCTGGTTCTACCCGCTGCCCGGAACGCTACGCAGGGCAAAAGCGATTCTCGTCCTCCGTGCTTGCTTTTTCTCAGAAAGAGCCGTGGTGTGCGTTTTCGCCGGTAAACACGTTTTCGGCCGAAAACGTGTACGTTTGCACTTCCCCGCCACAGGGAAGCTGCTAGACGGGAATTCTCTGCCTGGTTCTACCCGCTGCTCAGAACGCTACGCAGGGCAAAAGCGATTCTCGTCCTCCGTGCTTGCTTTTTCTCAGAAAGAGCCGTGGTGTGCGTTTTCGCCGGAAAACGCGTTTTCGGCCGAAAACGTGTACGTTTGCACTTCCCCGCCATAGGGAAGCTGCTAGCCGGGAATTCTCTGCCTGGTTCTACCCGCTGCCCGGAACGCTACGCAGGGCAAAAGCGATTCTCGTCCTCCGTGCTTGCTTTTTCTCAGAAAGAGCCGTGGTGTGCGTTTTCACCGGAAAACGCGTTTTCGGCCGAAAACGTGTACGTTTGCACTTCCCCGCCACAGGGAAGCTGCTAGCCGGGAATTCTCTGCCTGGTTCTACCCGCTGCCCGGAACGCTACGCAGGGCAAAAGCGATTCTCGTCCTCCGTGCTTGCTTTTTCTCAGAAAGAGCCGTGGTGTGCGTTTTCGCCGGAAAACGCGTTTTCGGCGAAAACGTGTACGTTTGCACTTCCTGGCCACAGGGAAGCTGCTAGCCGGGAATTCTCTGCCTGGTTCTACCCGCTGCCCGGAACACTACGCAGGGCAAAAGCGATTCTCGTCCTCCGTGCTTGCTTTTTCTCAGAAAGAGCCGTGGTGTGCGTTTTCGCCAGAAAACGCGTTTTCGGCCGAAAACGTGTACGTTTGCACTTCCCCGCCACAAGGAAGCTGCTAGCCGCGAATTCTCTGCCTGGTTCTACCCGCTGCCCGGAACGCTACGCAGGGCAAAAGCGATTCTCGTCCTCCGTGCTTGCTTTTTCTCAGAAAGAGCCGTGGTGTGCGTTTTCGCCGGAAAACGCGTTTTCGGCCGAAAACGTGTACGTTTGCACTTCCCCGCCACAGGGAAGCTGCTAGCCGGGAATTCTCTGCCTGGTTCTACCCGCTGCCCGGAACGCTACGCAGGGCAAAAGCGATTCTCGTCCTCCGTGCTTGCTTTTTCTCAGAAAGAGCCGTGGTGTGCGTTTTCGCCGGAAAACGCGTTTTCGGCCGAAAACGTGTACGTTTGCACTTCCCGGCCACAGGGAAGCTGCTAGCCGGGAATTCTCTGCCTGGTTCTACCCGCTGCCCGGAACGCTACGCAGGGCAAAAGCGATTCTCGTCCTCCGTGCTTGCTTTTTCTCAGAAAGAGCCGTGGTGTGCGTTTTCGCCGGTAAACGCGTTTTCGGCCGAAAACGTGTACGTTTGCACTTCCCGGCCACAGGGAAGCTGCTAGCCGGGAATTCTCTGCCTGGTTCTACCCGCTGCCCGGAACGCTACGCAGGGCAAAAGCGATTCTCGTCCTCCGTGCTTGCTTTTTCTCAGAAAGAGCCGTGGTGTGCGTTTTCGCCGGAAAACGCGTTTTCGGCGAAAACGTGTACGTTTGCACTTCCCGGCCACAGGGAAGCTGCTAGCCGGGAATTCTCTGCCTGGTTCTACCCGCTGCCCGGAACACTACGCAGGGCAAAAGCGATTCTCGTCCTCCGTGCTTGCTTTTTCTCAGAAAGAGCCGTGGTGTGCGTTTTCGCCAGAAAACGCGTTTTCGGCCGAAAACGTGTACGTTTGCACTTCCCCGCCACAGGGAAGCTGCTAGCCGCGAATTCTCTGCCTGGTTCTACCCGCTGCCCGGAACGCTACGCAGGGCAAAAGCGATTCTCGTCCTCCGTGCTTGCTTTTTCTCAGAAAGAGCCGTGGTGTGTGTTTTCGCCGGAAAACGCGTTTTCGGCCGAAAACGTGTACGTTTGCACTTCCCCGCCACAGGGAAGCTGCTAGCCGGGAATTCTCTGCCTGGTTCTACCCGCTGCCCGGAACGCTACGCAGGGCAAAAGCGATTCTCGTCCTCCGTGCTTGCTTTTTCTCAGAAAGAGCCGTGGTGTGCGTTTTCGCCGGAAAACGCGTTTTCGGCCGAAAACGTGTACGTTTGCACTTCCCGGCCACAGGGAAGCTGCTAGCCGGGAATTCTCTGCCTGGTTCTACCCGCTGCCCGGAACGCTACGCAGGGCAAAAGCGATTCTCGTCCTCCGTGCTTGCTTTTTCTCAGAAAGAGCCGTGGTGTGCGTTTTCGCCGGTAAACACGTTTTCGGCCGAAAACGTGTACGTTTGCACTTCCCCGCCACAGGGAAGCTGCTAGACGGGAATTCTCTGCCTGGTTCTACCCGCTGCTCAGAACGCTACGCAGGGCAAAAGCGATTCTCGTCCTCCGTGCTTGCTTTTTCTCAGAAAGAGCCGTGGTGTGCGTTTTCGCCGGAAAACGCGTTTTCGGCCGAAAACGTGTACGTTTGCACTTCCCCGCCATAGGGAAGCTGCTAGCCGGGAATTCTCTGCCTGGTTCTACCCGCTGCCCGGAACGCTACGCAGGGCAAAAGCGATTCTCGTCCTCCGTGCTTGCTTTTTCTCAGAAAGAGCCGTGGTGTGCGTTTTCACCGGAAAACGCGTTTTCGGCCGAAAACGTGTACGTTTGCACTTCCCGGCCACAGGGAAGCTGCTAGCCGGGAATTCTCTGCCTGGTTCTACCCGCTGCCCGGAACGCTACGCAGGGCAAAAGCGATTCTCGTCCTCCGTGCTTGCTTTTTCTCAGAAAGAGCCGTGGTGTGCGTTTTCGCCGGAAAACGCGTTTTCGGCCGAAAACGTGTACGTTTGCACTTCCCGGCCACAGGGAAGCTGCTAGCCGGGAATTCTCTGCCTGGTTCTACCCGCTGCCCGGAACGCTACGCAGGGCAAAAGCGATTCTCGTCCTCCGTGCTTGCTTTTTCTCAGAAAGAGCCGTGGTGTGCGTTTTCGCCGGTAAACGCGTTTTCGGCCGAAAACGTGTACGTTTGCACTTCCCGGCCACAGGGAAGCTGCTAGCCGGGAATTCTCTGCCTGGTTCTACCCGCTGCCCGGAACGCTACGCAGGGCAAAAGCGATTCTCGTCCTCCGTGCTTGCTTTTTCTCAGAAAGAGCCGTGGTGTGCGTTTTCGCCAGAAAACGCGTTTTCGGCCGAAAACGTGTACGTTTGCACTTCCCCGCCACAGGGAAGCTGCTAGCCGGGAATTCTCTGCCTGGTTCTACCCGCTGCCCGGAACGCTACGCAGGGCAAAAGCGATTCTCGTCCTCCGTGCTTGCTTTTTCTCAGAAAGAGCCGTGGTGTGCGTTTTCGCCGGTAAACGCGTTTTCGGCCGAAAACGTGTACGTTTGCACTTCCCCGCCACAGGGAAGCTGCTAGCCGTGAATTCTCTGCCTGGTTCTACCCGCTGCCAGGAACGCTACGCAGGGCAAAAGCGATTCTCGTCCTCCGTGCTTGCTTTTTCTCAGAAAGAGCCGTGGTGTGCGTTTTCGCCGGAAAACGCGTTTTCGGCCGAAAACGTGTACGTTTGCACTTCCCGGCCACAGGGAAGCTGCTAGCCGGCAATTCGCTGCCTATTTCTACCCGCTGCTCAGAACTCTACGCAGGGCAAAAGCGATTCTTGTCCTCCGTGCTTGCTTTTTCTCAGAAAGAGCCGTGGTGTGCGTTTTCGCCGGTAAACGAGTTTTCGGCCGAAAACGTGTACGTTTGCACTTCCCGGCCACAGGGAAGCTGCTAGACGGGAATTCTCTGCCTGGTTCTACCCGCTGCCCGGAACGCTACGCAGGGCAAAAGCGATTCTCGTCCTCCGTGCTTGCTTTTTCTCAGAAAGAACCATGGTGTGCTTTTTCGCCGGAAAACGCGTTTTAGGCCGAAAACGTGTACGTTTGCACTTCCCGGCCACAGGGAAGCTGCTAGCCGGCAATTCGCTGCCTATTTCTACCCGCTGCTCAGAACGCTACGCACGGCAAAAGCGATTCTCGTCCTCCGTGCTTGCTTTTTCTCAGAAAGAGCCGTGGTGTGCGTTTTCGCCGGAAAACGCGTTTTCGGCCGAAAACGTGTACGTTTGCACTTCCCCGCCACAGGGAAGCTGCTAGACGGGAATTCTCTACCTGGTTCTACCCGCTGCCCGGAACGCTAAGCAGGGCAAAAGCGATTCTCGTCCTCCGTGCTTGCTTTTTCTCAGAAAGAGCCATGGTGTGCTTTTTCTCCGGAAAACGCGTTTTCGGCCGGAAAGGTGTACGTTTGCACTTCCCGGCTACAGGGAAGCTGCTAGAAGGCAATTCGCAGCCTGGTTCTACCCGCTGCCCGGAACGCTACGCAGGGCAAAAGCGATTCTCGTCCTCCGTGCTTGCTTTTTCTCAGAAAGAGCCGTGGTGTGCGTTTTCGCCGGAAAACACGTTTTCGGCCGAAAACGTGTACGTTTGCACTTCCCGGCCACAGGGAAGCTGCTAGCCGCGAATTCTCTGCCTGGTTATACCCGCTGCCCGGAACGCTACGCAGGGCAAAAGCGATTCTCGTCCTCCGTGCTTGCTTTTTCTCAGAAAGAGCCGTGGTGTGCGTTTTCGCCGGAAAACGCGTTTTCGGCCGAAAACGTGTACGTTTGCACTTCCCCGCCACAGGGAAGCTGCTAGCCGGGAATTCTCTGCCTGGTTCTACCCGCTGCCTGGAACGCTACGCAGGGCAAAAGCGATTCTCGTCCTCCGTGCTTGCTTTTTCTCAGAAAGAGCCGTGGTGTGCGTTTTCGCCGGAAAACGCGTTTTCGGCCGAAAACGTGTACGTTTGCACTTCCCGGCCACAGGGAAGCTGCTAGCCGGGAATTCTCTGCCTGGTTCTACCCGCTGCCCGGAACGCTACGCAGGGCAAAAGCGATTCTCGTCCTCCGTGCTTGCTTTTTCTCAGAAAGAGCCGTGGTGTGCGTTTTCGCCGGTAAACACGTTTTCGGCCGAAAACGTGTACGTTTGCACTTCCCCGCCACAGGGAAGCTGCTAGACGGGAATTCTCTGCCTGGTTCTACCCGCTGCTCAGAACGCTACGCAGGGCAAAAGCGATTCTCGTCCTCCGTGCTTGCTTTTTCTCAGAAAGAGCCGTGGTGTGCGTTTTCGCCGGAAAACGCGTTTTCGGCCGAAAACGTGTACGTTTGCACTTCCCCGCCATAGGGAAGCTGCTAGCCGGGAATTCTCTGCCTGGTTCTACCCGCTGCCCGGAACGCTACGCAGGGCAAAAGCGATTCTCGTCCTCCGTGCTTGCTTTTTCTCAGAAAGAGCCGTGGTGTGCGTTTTCGCCGGAAAACGCGTTTTCGGCCGAAAACGTGTACGTTTGCACTTCCCGGCCACAGGGAAGCTGCTAGCCGGGAATTCTCTGCCTGGTTCTACCCGCTGCCCGGAACGCTACGCAGGGCAAAAGCGATTCTCGTCCTCCGTGCTTGCTTTTTCTCAGAAAGAGCCGTGGTGTGCGTTTTCGCCGGAAAACGCGTTTTCGGCCGAAAACGTGTACGTTTGCACTTCCCGGCCACAGGGAAGCTGCTAGCCGGGAATTCTCTGCCTGGTTCTACCCGCTGCCCGGAACGCTACGCAGGGCAAAAGCGATTCTCGTCCTCCGTGCTTGCTTTTTCTCAGAAAGAGCCGTGGTGTGCGTTTTCGCCGGTAAACGCGTTTTCGGCCGAAAACGTGTACGTTTGCACTTCCCGGCCACAGGGAAGCTGCTAGCCGGGAATTCTCTGCCTGGTTCTACCCGCTGCCCGGAACGCTACGCAGGGCAAAAGCGATTCTCGTCCTCCGTGCTTGCTTTTTCTCAGAAAGAGCCGTGGTGTGCGTTTTCGCCGGAAAACGCGTTTTCGGCGAAAACGTGTACGTTTGCACTTCCCGGCCACAGGGAAGCTGCTAGCCGGGAATTCTCTGCCTGGTTCTACCCGCTGCCCGGAACACTACGCAGGGCAAAAGCGATTCTCGTCCTCCGTGCTTGCTTTTTCTCAGAAAGAGCCGTGGTGTGCGTTTTCGCCAGAAAACGCGTTTTCGGCCGAAAACGTGTACGTTTGCACTTCCCGGCCACAGGGAAGCTGCTAGCCGGGAATTCTCTGCCTGGTTCTACCCGCTGCCCGGAACGCTACGCAGGGCAAAAGCGATTCTCGTCCTCCGTGCTTGCTTTTTCTCAGAAAGAGCCGTGGTGTGCGTTTTCGCCGGTAAACACGTTTTCGGCCGAAAACGTGTACGTTTGCACTTCCCCGCCACAGGGAAGCTGCTAGACGGGAATTCTCTGCCTGGTTCTACCCGCTGCCCGGAACGCTACGCAGGGCAAAAGCGATTCTCGTCCTCCGTGCTTGCTTTTTCTCAGAAAGAGCCGTGGTGTGCGTTTTCACCGGAAAACGCGTTTTCGGCCGAAAACGTGTACGTTTGCACTTCCCGGCCACAGGGAAGCTGCTAGCCGGGAATTCTCTGCCTGGTTCTACCCGCTGCCCGGAACGCTACGCAGGGCAAAAGCGATTCTCGTCCTCCGTGCTTGCTTTTTCTCAGAAAGAGCCGTGGTGTGCGTTTTCGCCGGAAAATGCGTTTTCGGCCGAAAACGTGTACGTTTGCACTTCCCCGCCATAGGGAAGCTGCTAGCCGGGAATTCTCTGCCTGGTTCTACCCGCTGCCCGGAACGCTACGCAGGGCAAAAGCGATTCTCGTCCTCCGTGCTTGCTTTTTCTCAGAAAGAGCCGTGGTGTGCGTTTTCACCGGAAAACGCGTTTTCGGCCGAAAACGTGTACGTTTGCACTTCCCGGCCACAGGGAAGCTGCTAGCCGGGAATTCTCTGCCTGGTTCTACCCGCTGCCCGGAACGCTACGCAGGGCAAAAGCGATTCTCGTCCTCCGTGCTTGCTTTTTCTCAGAAAGAGCCGTGGTGTGCGTTTTCGCCGGAAAACGCGTTTTCGGCCGAAAACGTGTACGTTTGCACTTCCCGGCCACAGGGAAGCTGCTAGCCGGGAATTCTCTGCCTGGTTCTACCCGCTGCCCGGAACGCTACGCAGGGCAAAAGCGATTCTCGTCCTCCGTGCTTGCTTTTTCTCAGAAAGAGCCGTGGTGTGCGTTTTCGCCGGTAAACGCGTTTTCGGCCGAAAACGTGTACGTTTGCACTTCCCGGCCACAGGGAAGCTGCTAGCCGGGAATTCTCTGCCTGGTTCTACCCGCTGCCCGGAACGCTACGCAGGGCAAAAGCGATTCTCGTCCTCCGTGCTTGCTTTTTCTCAGAAAGAGCCGTGGTGTGCGTTTTCGCCGGAAAACGCGTTTTCGGCGAAAACGTGTACGTTTGCACTTCCCGGCCACAGGGAAGCTGCTAGCCGGGAATTCTCTGCCTGGTTCTACCCGCTGCCCGGAACACTACGCAGGGCAAAAGCGATTCTCGTCCTCCGTGCTTGCTTTTTCTCAGAAAGAGCCGTGGTGTGCGTTTTCGCCAGAAAACGCGTTTTCGGCCGAAAACGTGTACGTTTGCACTTCCCGGCCACAGGGAAGCTGCTAGCCGGGAATTCTCTGCCTGGTTCTACCCGCTGCCCGGAACGCTACGCAGGGCAAAAGCGATTCTCGTCCTCCGTGCTTGCTTTTTCTCAGAAAGAGCCGTGGTGTGCGTTTTCGCCGGTAAACACGTTTTCGGCCGAAAACGTGTACGTTTGCACTTCCCCGCCACAGGGAAGCTGCTAGACGGGAATTCTCTGCCTGGTTCTACCCGCTGCCCGGAACGCTACGCAGGGCAAAAGCGATTCTCGTCCTCCGTGCTTGCTTTTTCTCAGAAAGAGCCGTGGTGTGCGTTTTCACCGGAAAACGCGTTTTCGGCCGAAAACGTGTACGTTTGCACTTCCCGGCCACAGGGAAGCTGCTAGCCGGGAATTCTCTGCCTGGTTCTACCCGCTGCCCGGAACGCTACGCAGGGCAAAAGCGATTCTCGTCCTCCGTGCTTGCTTTTTCTCAGAAAGAGCCGTGGTGTGCGTTTTCACCGGAAAACGCGTTTTCGGCCGAAAACGTGTACGTTTGCACTTCCCGGCCACAGGGAAGCTGCTAGCCGGGAATTCTCTGCCTGGTTCTACCCGCTGCCCGGAACGCTACGCAGGGCAAAAGCGATTCTCGTCCTCCGTGCTTGCTTTTTCTCAGAAAGAGCCGTGGTGTGCGTTTTCGCCGGTAAACGCGTTTTCGGCCGAAAACGTGTACGTTTGCACTTCCCGGCCACAGGGAAGCTGCTAGCCGGGAATTCTCTGCCTGGTTCTACCCGCTGCCCGGAACGCTACGCAGGGCAAAAGCGATTCTCGTCCTCCGTGCTTGCTTTTTCTCAGAAAGAGCCGTGGTGTGCGTTTTCGCCGGAAAACGCGTTTTCGGCGAAAACGTGTACGTTTGCACTTCCCGGCCACAGGGAAGCTGCTAGCCGGGAATTCTCTGCCTGGTTCTACCCGCTGCCCGGAACACTACGCAGGGCAAAAGCGATTCTCGTCCTCCGTGCTTGCTTTTTCTCAGAAAGAGCCGTGGTGTGCGTTTTCGCCAGAAAACGCGTTTTCGGCCGAAAACGTGTACGTTTGCACTTCCCGGACACAGGGAAGCTGCTAGCCGGGAATTCTCTGCCTGGTTCTACCCGCTGCCCGGAACGCTACGCAGGGCAAAAGCGATTCTCGTCCTCCGTGCTTGCTTTTTCTCAGAAAGAGCCGTGGTGTGCGTTTTCGCCGTTAAACGCGTTTTCGGCCGAAAACGTGTACGTTTGCACTTCCCCGCCACAGGGAAGCTGCTAGCCGGGAATTCTCTGCCTGGTTCTACCCGCTGCCCGGAACGCTACGCAGGGCAAAAGCGATTCTCGTCCTCCGTGCTTGCTTTTTCTCAGAAAGAGCCGTGGTGTGCGTTTTCGCCGGAAAACGCGTTTTCGGCCGAAAACGTGTACGTTTGCACTTCCCGGCCACAGGGAAGCTGCTAGCCGGCAATTCGCTGCCTATTTCTACCCGCTGCTCAGAACTCTACGCAGGGCAAAAGCGATTCTTGTCCTCCGTGCTTGCTTTTTCTGAGAAAGAGCCGTGGTGTGCGTTTTCGCCGGTAAACGAGTTTTCGGCCGAAAACGTGTACGTTTGCACTTCCCGGCCACAGGGAAGCTGCTAGACGGGAATTCTCTGCCTGGTTCTACCCGCTGCCCGGAACGCTACGCAGGGCAAAAGCGATTCTCGTCCTCCGTGCTTGCTTTTTCTCAGAAAGAGCCGTGGTGTGCGTTTTCGCCGGAAAACGCGTTTTCGGCCGAAAACGTGTACGTTTGCACTTCCCCGCCACAGGGAAGCTGCTAGCCGGGAATTCTCTGCCTGGTTCTACCCGCTGCCCGGAACACTACGCAGGGCAAAAGCGATTCTCGTCCTCCGTGCTTGCTTTTTCTCAGAAAGAGCCGTGGTGTGCGTTTTCGCCGGAAAACGCGTTTTCGGCCGAAAACGTGTATGTTTGCACTTCCCCGCCACAGGGAAGCTGCTAGCCGGCAATTCGCTGCCTATTTCTATCCGCTGCTCAGAACGCTACGCAGGGCAAAAGCGATTCTCGTCCTCCGTGCTTGCTTTTTCTCAGAAAGAGCCGTGGTGTGCGTTTTCGCCGGAAAACACGTTTTCGGCCGAAAACGTGTACGTTTGCACTTCCCCGCCACAGGGAAGCTGCTAGACGGGAATTCTCTACCTGGTTCTACCCGCTGCCCGGAACGCTACGCAGGGCAAAAGCGATTCTCGTCCTCCGTGCTTGCTTTTTCTCAGAAAGAGCCATGGTGTGCTTTTTCTCCGGAAAACGCGTTTTCGGCCGGAAACGTGTACGTTTGCACTTCCCGGCCACAGGGAAGCTGCTAGCCGGCTATTCGCTGCCTGGTTCTACCCGCTGCCCGGAACGCTACGCAGGGCAAAAGCGATTCTCGTCCTCCGTGCTTGCTTTTTCTCAGAAAGAGCCGTGGTGTGCGTTTTCGCCGGAAAACACGTTTTCGGCCGAAAACGTGTACGTTTGCACTTCCCCGCCACAGGGAAGCTGCTAGACGGGAATTCTCTACCTGGTTCTACCCGCTGCCCGGAACGCTACGCAGGGCAAAAGCGATTCTCGTCCTCCGTGCTTGCTTTTTCTCAGAAAGAGCCATGGTGTGCTTTTTCTCCGGAAAACGCGTTTTCGGCCGGAAACGTGTACGTTTGCACTTCCCGGCCACAGGGAAGCTGCTAGCCGGCAATTCGCTGCCTGGTTCTACCCGCTGCCCGGAACGCTACGCAGGGCAAAAGCGATTCTCGTCCTCCGTGCTTGCTTTTTCTCAGAAAGAGCCGTGGTGTGCGTTTTCGCCGGAAAACGCGTTTTCGGCCGAAAACGTGTACGTTTGCACTTCCCGGCCACAGGGAAGCTGCTAGCCGGGAATTCTCTGCCTGGTTCTACCCGCTGCCCGGAACACTACGCAGGGCAAAAGCGATTCTCGTCCTCCGTGCTTGCTTTTTCTCAGAAAGAGCCGTGGTGTGCGTTTTCGCTAGAAAACGCGTTTTCGGCCGAAAATGTGTACGTTTGCACTTCCCCGCCACAGGGAAGCTGCTAGCCGGGAATTCTCTGCCTGGTTATACCCGCTGCCCGGAACGCTACGCAGGGCAAAAGCGATTCTCGTCCTCCGTGCTTGCTTTTTCTCAGAAAGAGCCGTGGTGTGCGTTTTCGCCGGAAAACGCGTTTTCGGCCGAAAACGTGTACGTTTGCACTTCCCCGCCACAGGGAAGCTGCTAGCCGGGAATTCTCTGCCTGGTTCTACCCGCTGCCCGGAACGCTACGCAGGGCAAAAGCGATTCTCGTCCTCCGTGCTTGCTTTTTCTCAGAAAGAGCCGTGGTGTGCGTTTTCACCGGAAAACGCGTTTTCGGCCGAAAACGTGTACGTTTGCACTTCCCGGCCACAGGGAAGCTGCTAGCCGGGAATTCTCTGCCTGGTTCTACCCGCTGCCCGGAACGCTACGCAGGGCAAAAGCGATTCTCGTCCTCCGTGCTTGCTTTTTCTCAGAAAGAGCCGTGGTGTGCGTTTTCGCCGGTAAACGCGTTTTCGGCCGAAAACGTGTACGTTTGCACTTCCCCGCCACAGGGAAGCTGCTAGACGGGAATTCTCTGCCTGGTTCTACCCGCTGCCCGGAACGCTACGCAGGGCAAAAGCGATTCTCGTCCTCCGTGCTTGCTTTTTCTCAGAAAGAGCCATGGTGTGCTTTTTCGCCGGAAAACGCGTTTTCGGCCGAAAACGTGTACGTTTGCACTTCCCGGCCACAGGGAAGCTGCTAGCCGTGAATTCTCTGCCTGGTTCTACCCGCTGCTCAGAACGCTACGCAGGGCAAAAGCGATTCTCGTCCTCCGTGCTTGCTTTTTCTCAGAAAGAGCCATGGTGTGCTTTTTCTCCGGAAAACGCATTTTCGGCCGAAAACGTGTACGTTTGCACTTCCCGGCCACAGGGAAGCTGCTAGCCGGGAATTCTCTGCCTGGTTCTACCCGCTGCCCGGAACGCTACGCAGGGCAAAAGCGATTCTCGTCCTCCGTGCTTGCTTTTTCTCAGAAAGAGCCGTGGTGTGCGTTTTCGCCGGAAAACGCGTTTTCGGCCGAAAACGTGTACGTTTGCACTTCCCCGCCACAGGGAAGCTGCTAGACGGGAATTCTCTGCCTGGTTCTACCCGCTGCCCGGAACGCTACGCAGGGCAAAAGCGATTCTCGTCCTCCGTGCTTGCTTTTTCTCAGAAAGAGCCGTGGTGTGCGTTTTCGCCGGAAAACGCGTTTTCGGCCGAAAACGTGTACGTTTGCACTTCCCGGCCACAGGGAAGCTGCTAGCCGGGAATTCTCTGCCTGGTTCTACCCGCTGCCCGGAACGCTACGCAGGGCAAAAGCGATTCTCGTCCTCCGTGCTTGCTTTTTCTCAGAAAGAGCCGTGGTGTGCGTTTTCGCCGGTAAACGCGTTTTCGGCCGAAAACGTGTACGTTTGCACTTCCAGGCCACAGGGAAGCTGCTAGACGGGAATTCTCTGCCTGGTTCTACCCGCTGCCCGGAACGCTACGCAGGGCAAAAGCGATTCTCGTCCTCCGTGCTTGCTTTTTCTCAGAAAGAGCCGTGGTGTGCGTTTTCGCCGGAAAACGCGTTTTCGGCGAAAACGTGTACGTTTGCACTTCCCGGCCACAGGGAAGCTGCTAGACGGGAATTCTCTGCCTGGTTCTACCCGCTGCCCGGAACACTACGCAGGGCAAAAGCGATTCTCGTCCTCCGTGCTTGCTTTTTCTCAGAAAGAGCCATGGTGTGCGTTTTCGCCGGAAAACGCGTTTTCGGCCGAAAACGTGTACGTTTGCACTTCCCCGCCACAGGGAAGCTGCTAGACGGGAATTCTCTGCCTGGTTCTACCCGCTGCCCGGAACGCTACGCAGGGCAAAAGCGATTCTCGTCCTCCGTGCTTGCTTTTTCTCAGAAAGAGCCGTGGTGTGCGTTTTCGCCGGTAAACGCGTTTTCGGCCGAAAACGTGTACGTTTGCACTTCCCGGCCACAGGGAAGCTGCTAGCCGGGAATTCTCTGCCTGGTTCTACCCGCTGCCAGGAACGCTACGCAGGGCAAAAGCGATTCTCGTCCTCCGTGCTTGCTTTTTCTCTGAAAGAGCCGTGGTGTGCGTTTTCGCTGGAAAACGCGTTTTCGGCCGAAAACGTGTACGTTTGCACTTCCCGGCCACAGGGAAGCTGCTAGCCGGCAATTCGCTGCCTATTTCTACCCGCTGCTCAGAACTCTACGCAGGGCAAAAGCGATTCTCGTCCTCCGTGCTTGCTTTTTCTCAGAAAGAGCCGTGGTGTGCGTTTTCGCCGGTAAACGCGTTTTCGGCCGAAAACGTGTACGTTTGCACTTCCCGGCCACAGGGAAGCTGCTAGCCGGGAATTCTCTGCCTGGTTCTACCCGCTGCCCGGAACGCTACGCAGGGCAAAAGCGGTTCTCGTCCTCCGTGCTTGCTTTTTCTCAGAAAGAGCCGTGGTGTGCGTTTTCGCCGGAAAACGCGTTTTCGGCCGAAAACGTGTACGTTTGCACTTCCCCGCCACAGGGAAGCTGCTAGCCGGGAATTCTCTGCCTGGTTCTACCCGCTGCCCGGAACACTACGCAGGGCAAAAGCGATTCTCGTCCTCCCTGCTTGCTTTTTCTCAGAAAGAGCCGTGGTGTGCGTTTTCGTTAGAAAACGCGTTTTCGGCCGAAAACGTGTACGTTTGCACTTCCCCGCCACAGGGAAGCTGCTAGCCGGGAATTCTCTGCCTGGTTCTACCCGCTGCCCGGAACGCTACGCAGGGCAAAAGCGATTCTCGTCCTCCGTGCTTGCTTTTTCTCAGAAAGAGCCGTGGTGTGCGTTTTCGCCGGTAAACGCGTTTTCGGCCGAAAACGTGTACGTTTGCACTTCCCCGCCACAGGGAAGCTGCTAGCCGGGAATTCTCTGCCTGGTTCTACCCGCTGCCCGGAACGCTACGCAGGGCAAAAGCGATTCTCGTCCTCCGTGCTTGCTTTTTCTCAGAAAGAGCCGTGGTGTGCGTTTTCGCCGGAAAACGCGTTTTCGGCCGAAAACGTGTACGTTTGCACTTCCCGGCCACAGGGAAGCTGCTAGACGGGAATTCTCTGCCTGGTTCTACCCGCTGCCCGGAACGCTACGCAGGGCAAAAGCGATTCTCGTCCTCCGTGCTTGCTTTTTCTCAGAAAGAGCCATGGTGTGCTTTTTCGCCGGAAAACGCGTTTTCGGCCGAAAACGTGTACGTTTGCATTTCCCGGCCACAGGGAAGCTGCTAGCCGGCAATTCTCTGCCTGGTTCTACCCGCTGCCCGGAACGCTACGCAGGGCAAAAGCGATTCTCGTCCTCCGTGCTTGCTTTTTCTCAGAAAGAGCCGTGGTGTGCGTTTTCGCTAGAAAACGCGTTTTCGGCCGAAAACGTGTACGTTTGCACTTCCCCGCCACAGGGAAGCTGCTAGACGGGAATTCTCTACCTGGTTCTACCCGCTGCCCGGAACGCTACGCAGGGCAAAAGCGATTCTCGTCCTCCGTGCTTGCTTTTTCTCAGAAAGAGCCATGGTGTGCTTTTTCTCCGGAAAACGCATTTTCGGCCGGAAACGTGTACGTTTGCACTTCCCGGCTACAGGGAAGCTGCTAGCCGGCAATTCGCTGCCTGGTTCTACCCGCTGCCCGGAACGCTACGCAGGGCAAAAGCGATTCTCGTCCTCCGTGCTTGCTTTTTCTCAGAAAGAGCCGTGGTGTGCGTTTTCGCCGGAAAACGCGTTTTCGGCCGAAAACGTGTACGTTTGCACTTCCCGGCCACAGGGAAGCTGCTAGCCGGGAATTCTCTGCCTGGTTCTACCCGCTGCCCGGAACACTACGCAGGGCAAAAGCGATTCTCGTCCTCCGTGCTTGCTTTTTCTCAGAAAGAGCCGTGGTGTGCGTTTTCGCCAGAAAACGCGTTTTCGGCCGAAAACGTGTACGTTTGCACTTCCCGGCCACAGGGAAGCTGCTAGCCGGGAATTCTCTGCCTGGTTATACCCGCTGCCCGGAACGCTACGCAGGGCAAAAGCGATTCTCGTCCTCCGTGCTTGCTTTTTCTCAGAAAGAGCCGTGGTGTGCGTTTTCGCCGGAAAACGCGTTTTCGGCCGAAAACGTGTACGTTTGCACTTCCCCGCCACAGGGAAGCTGCTAGCCGGGAATTCTCTGCCTGGTTCTACCCGCTGCCCGGAACGCTACGCAGGGCAAAAGCGATTCTCGTCCTCCGTGCTTGCTTTTTCTCAGAAAGAGCCATGGTGTGCTTTTTCGCCGGAAAACGCGTTTTCGGCCGAAAACGTGTACGTTTGCACTTCCCGGCCACAGGGAAGCTGCTAGCCGGGAATTCTCTGCCTGGTTCTACCCGCTGCCCGGAACGCTACGCAGGGCAAAAGCGATTCTCGTCCTCCGTGCTTGCTTTTTCTCAGAAAGAGCCGTGGTGTGCGTTTTCGCCGGAAAACGCGTTTTCGGCCGAAAACGTGTACGTTTGCACTTCCCGGCCACAGGGAAGCTGCTAGCCGGGAATTCTCTGCCTGGTTCTACCCGCTGCCCGGAACGCTACGCAGGGCAAAAGCGATTCTCGTCCTCCGTGCTTGCTTTTTCTCAGAAAGAGCCGTGGTGTGCGTTTTCGCCGGAAAACGCGTTTTCGGCCGAAAACGTGTACGTTTGCACTTCCCGGCCACAGGGAAGCTGCTAGCCGGGAATTCTCTGCCTGGTTCTACCCGCTGCCCGGAACGCTACGCAGGGCAAAAGCGGTTCTCGTCCTCCGTGCTTGCTTTTTCTCAGAAAGAGCCGTGGTGTGCGTTTTCGCCGGAAAACGCGTTTTCGGCGAAAACGTGTACGTTTGCACTTCCCCGCCACAGGGAAGCTGCTAGACGGGAATTCTCTGCCTGGTTCTACCCGCTGCCCGGAACACTACGCAGGGCAAAAGCGATTCTCGTCCTCCGTGCTTGCTTTTTCTCAGAAAGAGCCGTGGTGTGCGTTTTCGCCAGAAAACGCGTTTTCGGCCGAAAACGTGTACGTTTGCACTTCCCCGCCACAGGGAAGCTGCTAGCCGGGAATTCTCTGCCTGGTTCTACCCGCTGCCCGGAACGCTACGCAGGGCAAAAGCGATTCTCGTCCTCCGTGCTTGCTTTTTCTCAGAAAGAGCCGTGGTGTGCGTTTTCGCCGGTAAACGCGTTTTCGGCCGAAAACGTGTACGTTTGCACTTCCCCGCCACAGGGAAGCTGCTAGCCGGGAATTCTCTGCCTGGTTCTACCCGCTGCCAGGAACGCTACGCAGGGCAAAAGCGATTCTCGTCCTCCGTGCTTGCTTTTTCTCAGAAAGAGCCGTGGTGTGCGTTTTCGCCGGAAAACGCGTTTTCGGCCGAAAACGTGTACGTTTGCACTTCCCGGCCACAGGGAAGCTGCTAGCCGGGAATTCTCTGCCTGGTTATACCCGCTGCCCGGAACGCTACGCAGGGCAAAAGCGATTCTCGTCCTCCGTGCTTGCTTTTTCTCAGAAAGAGCCGTGGTGTGCGTTTTCGCCGATAAACGAGTTTTCGGCCGAAAACGTGTACGTTTGCACTTCCCGGCCACAGGGAAGCTGCTAGACGGGAATTCTCTGCCTGGTTCTACCCGCTGCCCGGAACGCTACGCAGGGCAAAAGCGATTCTCGTCCTCCGTGCTTGCTTTTTCTCAGAAAGAGCCGTGGTGTGCGTTTTCGCCGGAAAACGCGTTTTCGGCCGAAAACGTGTACGTTTGCACTTCCCCGCCACAGGGAAGCTGCTAGCCGGGAATTCTCTGCCTGGTTATACCCGCTGCCCGGAACGCTACGCAGGGCAAAAGCGATTCTCGTCCTCCGTGCTTGCTTTTTCTCAGAAAGAGCCGTGGTGTGCGTTTTCGCCGGTAAACGTGTTTTCGGCCGAAAACGTGTACGTTTGCACTTCCCCGCCACAGGGAAGCTGCTAGACGGGAATTCTCTACCTGGTTCTACCCGCTGCCCGGAACGCTACGCAGGGCAAAAGCGATTCTCGTCCTCCGTGCTTGCTTTTTCTCAGAAAGAGCCATGGTGTGCTTTTTCTCCGGAAAACGCGTTTTCGGCCGGAAACGTGTACGTTTGCACTTCCCGGCCACAGGGAAGCTGCTAGCCGGCAATTCGCTGCCTGGTTCTACCCGCTGCCCGGAACGCTACGCAGGGCAAAAGCGATTCTCGTCCTCCGTGCTTGCTTTTTCTCAGAAAGAGCCGTGGTGTGCGTTTTCGCCGGAAAACGCGTTTTCGGCCGAAAACGTGTACGTTTGCACTTCCCGGACACAGGGAAGCTGCTAGCCGGGAATTCTCTGCCTGGTTCTACCCGCTGCACGGAACACTACGCAGGGCAAAAGCGATTCTCGTCCTCCGTGCTTGCTTTTTCTCAGAAAGAGCCGTGGTGTGCGTTTTCGCTAGAAAACGCGTTTTCGGCCGAAAACGTGTAAGTTTGCACTTCCCCGCCACAGGGAAGCTGCTAGCCGGGAATTCTCTGCCTGGTTATACCCGCTGCCCGGAACGCTACGCAGGGCAAAAGCGATTCTCGTCCTCCGTGCTTGCTTTTTCTCAGAAAGAGCCGTGGTGTGCGTTTTCGCCGGAAAACGCGTTTTCGGCCGAAAACGTGTACGTTTGCACTTCCCGGCCACAGGGAAGCTGCTAGCCGGGAATTCTCTGCCTGGTTCTACCCGCTGCCAGGAACGCTACGCAGGGCAAAAGCGATTCTCGTCCTCCGTGCTTGCTTTTTCTCAGAAAGAGCCGTGGTGTGCGTTTTCACCGGAAAACGCGTTTTCGGCCGGAAACGTGTACGTTTGCACTTCCCGGCCACAGGGAAGCTGCTAGACGGGAATTCTCTGCCTGGTTCTACCCGCTGCCCGGAACGCTACGCAGGGCAAAAGCGATTCTCGTCCTCCGTGCTTGCTTTTTCTCAGAAAGAGCCGTGGTGTGCGTTTTCGCCGGTAAACGCGTTTTCGGCCGAAAACGTGTACGTTTGCACTTCCCCGCCACAGGGAAGCTGCTAGACGGGAATTCTCTGCCTGGTTCTACCCGCTGCCCGGAACGCTACGCAGGGCAAAAGCGATTCTCGTCCTCCGTGCTTGCTTTTTCTCAGAAAGAGCCATGGTGTGCTTTTTCGCCGGAAAACGCGTTTTCGGCCGAAAACGTGTACGTTTGCACTTCCCGGCCACAGGGAAGCTGCTAGCCGGGAATTCTCTGCCTGGTTCTACCCGCTGCTCAGAACGCTAGGCAGGGCAAAAGCGATTCTCGTCCTCCGTGCTTGCTTTTTCTCAGAAAGAGCCGTGGTGTGCGTTTTCGCCGGAAAACGCGTTTTCGGACGAAAACGTGTACGTTTGCACTTCCCCGCCATAGGGAAGCTGCTAGCCGGGAATTCTCTGCCTGGTTCTACCCGCTGCCCGGAACGCTACGCAGGGCAAAAGCGATTCTCGTCCTCCGTGCTTGCTTTTTCTCAGAAAGAGCCGTGGTGTGCGTTTTCGCCGGAAAACGCGTTTTCGGCCGAAAACGTGTATGTTTGCTCTTCCCGGCCACAGGGAAGCTGCTAGCCGGGAATTCTCTGCCTGGTTCTACCCGCTGCCCGGAACGCTACGCAGGGCAAAAGCGATTCTCGTCCTCCGTGCTTGCTTTTTCTCAGAAAGAGCCGTGGTGTGCGTTTTCGCCGGTAAACGCGTTTTCGGCCGAAAACGTGTACGTTTGCACTTCCCCGCCACAGGGAAGCTGCTAGCCGGGAATTCTCTGCCTGGTTCTACCCGCTGCCAGGAACGCTACGCAGGGCAAAAGCGATTCTCGTCCTCCGTGCTTGCTTTTTCTCAGAAAGAGCCGTGGTGTGCGTTTTCGCCGGAAAACGCGTTTTCGGCCGAAAACGTGTACGTTTGCACTTCCCGGCCACAGGGAAGCTGCTAGCCGGGAATTCTCTGCCTGGTTATACCCGCTGCCCGGAACGCTACGCAGGGCAAAAGCGATTCTCGTCCTCCGTGCTTGCTTTTTCTCAGAAAGAGCCGTGGTGTGCGTTTTCGCCGGTAAACGAGTTTTCGGCCGAAAACGTGTACGTTTGCACTTCCCGGCCACAGGGAAGCTGCTAGACGGGAATTCTCTGCCTGGTTCTACCCGCTGCCCGGAACGCTACGCAGGGCAAAAGCGATTCTCGTCCTCCGTGCTTGCTTTTTCTCAGAAAGAGCCGTGGTGTGCGTTTTCGCCGGAAAACGCGTTTTCGGCCGAAAACGTGTACGTTTGCACTTCCCCGCCACAGGGAAGCTGCTAGCCGGGAATTCTCTGCCTGGTTATACCCGCTGCCCGGAACGCTACGCAGGGCAAAAGCGATTCTCGTCCTCCGTGCTTGCTTTTTCTCAGAAAGAGCCGTGGTGTGCGTTTTCGCCGGTAAACGTGTTTTCGGCCGAAAACGTGTACGTTTGCACTTCCCCGCCACAGGGAAGCTGCTAGACGGGAATTCTCTACCTGGTTCTACCCGCTGCCCGGAACGCTACGCAGGGCAAAAGCGATTCTCGTCCTCCGTGCTTGCTTTTTCTCAGAAAGAGCCATGGTGTGCTTTTTCTCCGGAAAACGCGTTTTCGGCCGGAAACGTGTACGTTTGCACTTCCCGGCCACAGGGAAGCTGCTAGCCGGCAATTCGCTGCCTGGTTCTACCCGCTGCCCGGAACGCTACGCAGGGCAAAAGCGATTCTCGTCCTCCGTGCTTGCTTTTTCTCAGAAAGAGCCGTGGTGTGCGTTTTCGCCGGAAAACGCGTTTTCGGCCGAAAACGTGTACGTTTGCACTTCCCGGACACAGGGAAGCTGCTAGCCGGGAATTCTCTGCCTGGTTCTACCCGCTGCACGGAACACTACGCAGGGCAAAAGCGATTCTCGTCCTCCGTGCTTGCTTTTTCTCAGAAAGAGCCGTGGTGTGCGTTTTCGCTAGAAAACGCGTTTTCGGCCGAAAACGTGTAAGTTTGCACTTCCCCGCCACAGGGAAGCTGCTAGCCGGGAATTCTCTGCCTGGTTATACCCGCTGCCCGGAACGCTACGCAGGGCAAAAGCGATTCTCGTCCTCCGTGCTTGCTTTTTCTCAGAAAGAGCCGTGGTGTGCGTTTTCGCCGGAAAACGCGTTTTCGGCCGAAAACGTGTACGTTTGCACTTCCCGGCCACAGGGAAGCTGCTAGCCGGGAATTCTCTGCCTGGTTCTACCCGCTGCCAGGAACGCTACGCAGGGCAAAAGCGATTCTCGTCCTCCGTGCTTGCTTTTTCTCAGAAAGAGCCGTGGTGTGCGTTTTCACCGGAAAACGCGTTTTCGGCCGGAAACGTGTACGTTTGCACTTCCCGGCCACAGGGAAGCTGCTAGACGGGAATTCTCTGCCTGGTTCTACCCGCTGCCCGGAACGCTACGCAGGGCAAAAGCGATTCTCGTCCTCCGTGCTTGCTTTTTCTCAGAAAGAGCCGTGGTGTGCGTTTTCGCCGGTAAACGCGTTTTCGGCCGAAAACGTGTACGTTTGCACTTCCCCGCCACAGGGAAGCTGCTAGACGGGAATTCTCTGCCTGGTTCTACCCGCTGCCCGGAACGCTACGCAGGGCAAAAGCGATTCTCGTCCTCCGTGCTTGCTTTTTCTCAGAAAGAGCCATGGTGTGCTTTTTCGCCGGAAAACGCGTTTTCGGCCGAAAACGTGTACGTTTGCACTTCCCGGCCACAGGGAAGCTGCTAGCCGGGAATTCTCTGCCTGGTTCTACCCGCTGCTCAGAACGCTAGGCAGGGCAAAAGCGATTCTCGTCCTCCGTGCTTGCTTTTTCTCAGAAAGAGCCGTGGTGTGCGTTTTCGCCGGAAAACGCGTTTTCGGACGAAAACGTGTACGTTTGCACTTCCCCGCCATAGGGAAGCTGCTAGCCGGGAATTCTCTGCCTGGTTCTACCCGCTGCCCGGAACGCTACGCAGGGCAAAAGCGATTCTCGTCCTCCGTGCTTGCTTTTTCTCAGAAAGAGCCGTGGTGTGCGTTTTCGCCGGAAAACGCGTTTTCGGCCGAAAACGTGTATGTTTGCTCTTCCCGGCCACAGGGAAGCTGCTAGCCGGGAATTCTCTGCCTGGTTCTACCCGCTGCCCGGAACGCTACGCAGGGCAAAAGCGATTCTCGTCCTCCGTGCTTGCTTTTTCTCAGAAAGAGCCGTGGTGTGCGTTTTCGCCGGAAAACGCGTTTTCGGCCGAAAACGTGTACGTTTGCACTTCCCGGCCACAGGGAAGCTGCTAGCCGGGAATTCTCTGCCTGGTTCTACCCGCTGCCCGGAACGCTACGCAGGGCAAAAGCGATTCTCGTCCTCCGTGCTTGCTTTTTCTCAGAAAGAGCCGTGGTGTGCGTTTTCGCCGGAAAACGCGTTTTCGGCCGAAAACGTGTACGTTTGCACTTCCCCGCCACAGGGAAGCTGCTAGACGGGAATTCTCTGCCTGGTTCTACCCGCTGCCCGGAACGCTACGCAGGGCAAAAGCGATTCTCGTCCTCCGTGCTTGCTTTTTCTCAGAAAGAGCCGTGGTGTGCGTTTTCGCCGGTAAACGCGTTTTCGGCCGAAAACGTGTACGTTTGCACTTCCCCGCCACAGGGAAGCTGCTAGCCGGGAATTCTCTGCCTGGTTCTACCCGCTGCCAGGAACGCTACGCAGGGCAAAAGCGATTCTCGTCCTCCGTGCTTGCTTTTTCTCAGAAAGAGCCGTGGTGTGCGTTTTCGCCGGAAAACGCGTTTTCGGCCGAAAACGTGTACGTTTGCACTTCCCGGCCACAAGGAAGCTGCTAGCCGGCAATTCGCTGCCTATTTCTACCCGCTGCTCAGAACTCTACGCAGGGCAAAAGCGATTCTCGTCCTCCGTGCTTGCTTTTTCTCAGAAAGAGCCGTGGTGTGCGTTTTCGCCGGAAAACGCGTTTTCGGCCGAAAACGTGTACGTTTGCACTTCCCGGCCACAGGGAAGCTGCTAGCCGGGAATTCTCTGCCTGGTTCTACCCGCTGCCCGGAACGCTACGCAGGGCAAAAGCGGTTCTCGTCCTCCGTGCTTGCTTTTTCTCAGAAAGAGCCGTGGTGTGCGTTTTCGCCGGAAAACGCGTTTTCGGCCGAAAACGTGTACGTTTGCACTTCCCCGCCACAGGGAAGCTGCTAGCCGGGAATTCTCTGCCTGGTTCTACCCGCTGCCCGGAACACTACGCAGGGCAAAAGCGATTCTCTTCCTCCGTGCTTGCTTTTTCTCAGAAAGAGCCGTGGTGTGCGTTTTCACCAGAAAACGCGTTTTCGGCCGAAAACGTGTACGTTTGCACTTCCCCGCCACAGGGAAGCTGCTAGCCGGGAATTCTCTGCCTGGTTCTACCCGCTGCCCGGAACACTACGCAGGGCAAAAGCGATTCTCGTCCTCCGTGCTTGCTTTTTCTCAGAAAGAGCCGTGGTGTGCGTTTTCGCCGGTAAACGCGTTTTCGGCCGAAAACGTGTACGTTTGCACTTCCCCGCCACAGGGAAGCTGGTAGCCGGGAATTCTCTGCCTGGTTCTACCCGCTGCCCGGAACGCTACGCAGGGCAAAAGCGATTCTCGTCCTCCGTGCTTGCTTTTTCTCAGAAAGAGCCGTGGTGTGCGTTTTCGCCGGTAAACGCGTTTTCGGCCGAAAACGTGTAAGTTTGCACTTCCCCGCCACAGGGAAGATGCTAGACGGGAATTCTCTGCCTGGTTCTACCCGCTGCCCGGAACGCTACGCAGGGCAAAAGCGATTCTCGTCCTCCGTGCTTGCTTTTTCTCAGAAAGAGCCGTGGTGTGCGTTTTCGCCGGAAAACGCGTTTTCGGCCGAAAACGTGTACGTTTGCACTTCCCGGCCACAGGGAAGCTGCTAGACGGGAATTCTCTGCCTGGTTCTACCCGCTGCCCGGAACGCTACGCAGGGCAAAAGCGATTCTCGTCCTCCGTGCTTGCTTTTTCTCAGAAAGAGCCGTGGTGTGCGTTTTCGCCGGAAAACGCGTTTTCGGCCGAAAACGTGTACGTTTGCACTTCCCCGCCACAGGGAAGCTGCTAGACGGGAATTCTCTGCCTGGTTCTACTCGCTGCCCGGAACGCTACGCAGGGCAAAAGCGATTCTCGTCCTCCGTGCTTGCTTTTTCTCAGAAAGAGCCATGGTGTGCTTTTTCGCCGGAAAACGCCTTTTCGGCCGAAAACGTGTACGTTTGCACTTCCCGGCCACAGGGAAGCTGCTAGACGGGAATTCTCTGCCTGGTTCTACCCGCTGCCCGGAACGCTACGCAGGGCAAAAGCGATTCTCGTCCTCCGTGCTTGCTTTTTCTCAGAAAGAGCCATGGTGTGCTTTTTCGCCGGAAAACGCCTTTTCGGCCGAAAACGTGTACGTTTGCACTTCCCGGCCACAGGGAAGCTGCTAGACGGGAATTCTCTGCCTGGTTCTACCCGCTGCTCAGAACGCTACGCAGGGCAAAAGCGATTCTCGTCCTCCGTGCTTGCTTTTTCTCAGAAAGAGCCGTGGTGTGCGTTTTCGCCGGAAAACGCGTTTTCGGCCGAAAACGTGTACGTTTGCACTTCCCCGCCACAGGGAAGCTGCTAGCCGGGAATTCTCTGCCTGGTTCTACCCGCTGCCCGGAACGTTACGCAGGGCAAAAGCGATTCTCGTCCTCCGTGCTTGCTTTTTCTCAGAAAGAGCCGTGGTGTGCGTTTTCGCCGGAAAACGCGTTTTCGGCCGAAAACGTGTACGTTTGCACTTCCCGGCCACAGGGAAGCTTCTAGCCGGGAATTCTCTGCCTGGTTCTACCCGCTGCCCGGAACGCTACGCAGGGCAAAAGCGATTCTCGTCCTCCGTGCTTGCTTTTTCTCAGAAAGAGCCGTGGTGTGCGTTTTCGCCGGAAAACGCGTTTTCGGCCGAAAACGTGTACGTTTGCACTTCCCGGCCACAGGGAAGCTGCTAGCCGGGAATTCTCTGCCTGGTTATACCCGCTGCCCGGAACGCTACGCAGGGCAAAAGCGATTCTCGTCCTCCGTGCTTGCTTTTTCTCAGAAAGAGCCGTGGTGTGCGTTTTCGCCGGTAAACGTGTTTTCGGCCGAAAACGTGTACGTTTGCACTTCCCCGCCACAGGGAAGCTGCTAGACGGGAATTCTCTACCTGGTTCTACCCGCTGCCCGGAACGCTACGCAGGGCAAAAGCGATTCTCGTCCTGGGTGCTTGCTTTTTCTCAGAAAGAGCCATGGTGTGCTTTTTCTCCGGAAAACGCGTTTTCGGCCGGAAACGTGTACGTTTGCACTTCCCGGCCACAGGGAAGCTGCTAGCCGGCAATTCGCTGCCTGGTTCTACCCGCTGCCCGGAACGCTACGCAGGGCAAAAGCGATTCTCGTCCTCCGTGCTTGCTTTTTCTCAGAAAGAGCCGTGGTGTGCGTTTTCGCCGGAAAACGCGTTTTCGGCCGAAAACGTGTACGTTTGCACTTCCCGGACACAGGGAAGCTGCTAGCCGGGAATTCTCTGCCTGGTTCTACCCGCTGCACGGAACACTACGCAGGGCAAAAGCGATTCTCGTCCTCCGTGCTTGCTTTTTCTCAGAAAGAGCCGTGGTGTGCGTTTTCGCTAGAAAACGCGTTTTCGGCCGAAAACGTGTAAGTTTGCACTTCCCCGCCACAGGGAAGCTGCTAGCCGGGAATTCTCTGCCTGGTTATACCCGCTGCCCGGAACGCTACGCAGGGCAAAAGCGATTCTCGTCCTCCGTGCTTGCTTTTTCTCAGAAAGAGCCGTGGTGTGCGTTTTCGCCGGAAAACGCGTTTTCGGCCGAAAACGTGTACGTTTGCACTTCCCGGCCACAGGGAAGCTGCTAGCCGGGAATTCTCTGCCTGGTTCTACCCGCTGCCCGGAACGCTACGCAGGGCAAAAGCGATTCTCGTCCTCCGTGCTTGCTTTTTCTCAGAAAGAGCCGTGGTGTGCGTTTTCACCGGAAAACGCGTTTTCGGCCGGAAACGTGTACGTTTGCACTTCCCGGCCACAGGGAAGCTGCTAGACGGGAATTCTCTGCCTGGTTCTACCCGCTGCCCGGAACGCTACGCAGGGCAAAAGCGATTCTCGTCCTCCGTGCTTGCTTTTTCTCAGAAAGAGCCGTGGTGTGCGTTTTCGCCGGTAAACGCGTTTTCGGCCGAAAACGTGTACGTTTGCACTTCCCCGCCACAGGGAAGCTGCTAGACGGGAATTCTCTGCCTGGTTCTACCCGCTGCCCGGAACGCTACGCAGGGCAAAAGCGATTCTCGTCCTCCGTGCTTGCTTTTTCTCAGAAAGAGCCATGGTGTGCTTTTTCGCCGGAAAACGCGTTTTCGGCCGAAAACGTGTACGTTTGCACTTCCCGGCCACAGGGAAGCTGCTAGCCGGGAATTCTCTGCCTGGTTCTACCCGCTGCTCAGAACGCTAGGCAGGGCAAAAGCGATTCTCGTCCTCCGTGCTTGCTTTTTCTCAGAAAGAGCCGTGGTGTGCGTTTTCGCCGGAAAACGCGTTTTCGGACGAAAACGTGTACGTTTGCACTTCCCCGCCATAGGGAAGCTGCTAGCCGGGAATTCTCTGCCTGGTTCTACCCGCTGCCCGGAACGCTACGCAGGGCAAAAGCGATTCTCGTCCTCCGTGCTTGCTTTTTCTCAGAAAGAGCCGTGGTGTGCGTTTTCGCCGGAAAACGCGTTTTCGGCCGAAAACGTGTATGTTTGCTCTTCCCGGCCACAGGGAAGCTGCTAGCCGGGAATTCTCTGCCTGGTTCTACCCGCTGCCCGGAACGCTACGCACGGCAAAAGCGATTCTCGTCCTCCGTGCTTGCTTTTTCTCAGAAAGAGCCGTGGTGTGCGTTTTCGCCGGAAAACGCGTTTTCGGCCGAAAACGTGTACGTTTGCACTTCCCGGCCACAGGGAAGCTGCTAGCCGGGAATTCTCTGCCTGGTTCTACCCGCTGCCCGGAACGCTACGCAGGGCAAAAGCGATTCTCGTCCTCCGTGCTTGCTTTTTCTCAGAAAGAGCCGTGGTGTGCGTTTTCGCCGGAAAACGCGTTTTCGGCCGAAAACGTGTACGTTTGCACTTCCCCGCCACAGGGAAGCTGCTAGACGGGAATTCTCTGCCTGGTTCTACCCGCTGCCCGGAACGCTACGCAGGGCAAAAGCGATTCTCGTCCTCCGTGCTTGCTTTTTCTCAGAAAGAGCCGTGGTGTGCGTTTTCGCCGGTAAACGCGTTTTCGGCCGAAAACGTGTACGTTTGCACTTCCCCGCCACAGGGAAGCTGCTAGCCGGGAATTCTCTGCCTGGTTCTACCCGCTGCCAGGAACGCTACGCAGGGCAAAAGCGATTCTCGTCCTCCGTGCTTGCTTTTTCTCAGAAAGAGCCGTGGTGTGCGTTTTCGCCGGAAAACGCGTTTTCGGCCGAAAACGTGTACGTTTGCACTTCCCGGCCACAGGGAAGCTGCTAGCCGGCAATTCGCTGCCTATTTCTACCCGCTGCTCAGAACTCTACGCAGGGCAAAAGCGGTTCTCGTCCTCCGTGCTTGCTTTTTCTCAGAAAGAGCCGTGGTGTGCGTTTTCGCCGGAAAACGCGTTTTCGGCCGAAAACGTGTACGTTTGCACTTCCCGGCCACAGGGAAGCTGCTAGCCGGCAATTCGCTGCCTATTTCTACCCGCTGCTCAGAACTCTACGCAGGGCAAAAGCGGTTCTCGTCCTCCGTGCTTGCTTTTTCTCAGAAAGAGCCGTGGTGTGCGTTTTCGCCGGAAAACGCGTTTTCGGCCGAAAACGTGTACGTTTGCACTTCCCCGCCACAGGGAAGCTGCTAGCCGGGAATTCTCTGCCTGGTTCTACCCGCTGCCCGGAACACTACGCAGGGCAAAAGCGATTCTCTTCCTCCGTGCTTGCTTTTTCTCAGAAAGAGCCGTGGTGTGCGTTTTCGCCAGAAAACGTGTTTTCGGCCGAAAACGTGTACGTTTGCACTTCCCCGCCACAGGGAAGCTGCTAGCCGGGAATTCTCTGCCTGGTTCTACCCGCTGCCCGGAACACTACGCAGGGCAAAAGCGATTCTCGTCCTCCGTGCTTGCTTTTTCTCAGAAAGAGCCGTGGTGTGCGTTTTCGCCGGTAAACGCGTTTTCGGCCGAAAACGTGTACGTTTGCACTTCCCCGCCACAGGGAAGCTGGTAGCCGGGAATTCTCTGCCTGGTTCTACCCGCTGCCCGGAACGCTACGCAGGGCAAAAGCGATTCTCGTCCTCCGTGCTTGCTTTTTCTCAGAAAGAGCCGTGGTGTGCGTTTTCGCCGGTAAACGCGTTTTCGGCCGAAAACGTGTAAGTTTGCACTTCCCCGCCACAGGGAAGATGCTAGACGGGAATTCTCTGCCTGGTTCTACCCGCTGCCCGGAACGCTACGCAGGGCAAAAGCGATTCTCGTCCTCCGTGCTTGCTTTTTCTCAGAAAGAGCCGTGGTGTGCGTTTTCGCCAGAAAACGCGTTTTCGGCCGAAAACGTGTACGTTTGCACTTCCCGGCCACAGGGAAGCTGCTAGACGGGAATTCTCTGCCTGGTTCTACCCGCTGCCCGGAACGCTACGCAGGGCAAAAGCGATTCTCGTCCTCCGTGCTTGCTTTTTCTCAGAAAGAGCCGTGGTGTGCGTTTTCGCCGGAAAACGCGTTTTCGGCCGAAAACGTGTACGTTTGCACTTCCCCGCCACAGGGAAGCTGCTAGACGGGAATTCTCTGCCTGGTTCTACTCGCTGCCCGGAACGCTACGCAGGGCAAAAGCGATTCTCGTCCTCCGTGCTTGCTTTTTCTCAGAAAGAGCCATGGTGTGCTTTTTCGCCGGAAAACGCCTTTTCGGCCGAAAACGTGTACGTTTGCACTTCCCGGCCACAGGGAAGCTGCTAGACGGGAATTCTCTGCCTGGTTCTACCCGCTGCCCGGAACGCTACGCAGGGCAAAAGCGATTCTCGTCCTCCGTGCTTGCTTTTTCTCAGAAAGAGCCATGGTGTGCTTTTTCGCCGGAAAACGCCTTTTCGGCCGAAAACGTGTACGTTTGCACTTCCCGGCCACAGGGAAGCTGCTAGACGGGAATTCTCTGCCTGGTTCTACCCGCTGCTCAGAACGCTACGCAGGGCAAAAGCGATTCTCGTCCTCCGTGCTTGCTTTTTCTCAGAAAGAGCCGTGGTGTGCGTTTTCGCCGGAAAACGCGTTTTCGGCCGAAAACGTGTACGTTTGCACTTCCCCGCCACAGGGAAGCTGCTAGCCGGGAATTCTCTGCCTGGTTCTACCCGCTGCCCGGAACGTTACGCAGGGCAAAAGCGATTCTCGTCCTCCGTGCTTGCTTTTTCTCAGAAAGAGCCGTGGTGTGCGTTTTCGCCGGAAAACGCGTTTTCGGCCGAAAACGTGTACGTTTGCACTTCCCGGCCACAGGGAAGCTGCTAGCCGGCAATTCGCTGCCTATTTCTACCCGCTGCCCGGAACGCTACGCAGGGCAAAAGCGATTCTCGTCCTCCGTTCTTGCTTTTTCTCAGAAAGAGCCGTGGTGTGAGTTTTCGCGGGAAAACGCGTTTTCGGCCGAAAACGTGTACGTTTGCACTTCCCGGCCACAGGGAAGCTGCTAGCCGGGAATTCTCTGCCTGGTTCTACCCGCTGCCCGGAACGCTACGCAGGGCAAAAGCGATTCTCGTCCTCCGTGCTTGCTTTTTCTCAGAAAGAGCCGTGGTGTGCGTTTTCGCCGGAAAACGCGTTTTCGGCCGAAAACGTGTACGTTTGCACTTCCCGGCCACAGGGAAGCTGCTAGCCGGGAATTCTCTGCCTGGTTCTACCCGCTGCCCGGAACACTACGCAGGGCAAAAGCGATTCTCGTCCTCCGTGCTTGCTTTTTCTCAGAAAGAGCCGTGGTGTGAGTTTTCGCCAGAAAACGCGTTTTCGGCCGAAAACGTGTACGTTTGCACTTCCCCGCCACAGGGAAGCTGCTAGCCGGGAATTCTCTGCCTGGTTCTACCCGCTGCCCGGAACGCTACGCAGGGCAAAAGCGATTCTCGTCCTCCGTGCTTGCTTTTTCTCAGAAAGAGCCGTGGTGTGCGTTTTCGCCGGAAAACGCGTTTTCGGCCGAAAACGTGTACGTTTGCACTTCCCGGCCACAGGGAAGCTGCTAGCCGGGAATTCTCTGCCTGGTTCTACCCGCTGCCCGGAACGCTACGCAGGGCAAAAGCGATTCTCGTCCTCCGTGCTTGCTTTTTCTCAGAAAGAGCCGTGGTGTGCGTTTTCGCCGGTAAACGCGTTTTCGGCCGAAAACGTGTACGTTTGCACTTCCCCGCCACAGGGAAGCTGCTAGACGGGAATTCTCTGCCTGGTTCTACCCGCTGCCCGGAACGCTACGCAGGGCAAAAGCGATTCTCGTCCTCCGTGCTTGCTTTTTCTCAGAAAGAGCCATGGTGTGCTTTTTCGCCGGAAAACGCCTTTTCGGCCGAAAACGTGTACGTTTGCACTTCCCGGCCACAGGGAAGCTGCTAGCCGGGAATTCGCTGCCTATTTCTACCCGCTGCTCAGAACGCTACGCAGGGCAAAAGCGGTTCTCGTCCTCCGTGCTTGCTTTTTCTCAGAAAGAGCCGTGGTGTGCGTTTTCGCCGGAAAACGCGTTTTCGGCCGAAAACGTGTACGTTTGCACTTCCCCGCCACAGGGAAGCTGCTAGCCGGGAATTCTCTGCCTGGTTCTACCCGCTGCCCGGAACGCTACGCTGGGCAAAAGCGATTCTCGTCCTCCGTGCTTGCTTTTTCTCAGAAAGAGCCGTGGTGTGCGTTTTCGCTAGAAAACGCGTTTTTGGCCGAAAACGTGTACGTTTGCACTTCCCGGCCACAGGGAAGCTGCTAGCCGGGAATTCTCTGCCTGTTTCTACCAGCTGCCCGGAACGCTACGCAGGGCAAAAGCGATTCTCGTCCTCCGTGCTTGCTTTTTCTCAGAAAGAGCCGTGGTGTGCGTTTTCGCGGGAAAACGCGTTTTCGGCCGAAAACCTGTACGTTTGCACTTCCCGGCCACAGGGAAGCTGCTAGCCGGGAATTCTCTGCCTGGTTCTACCCGCTGCCCGGAACGCTACGCAGGGCAAAAGCGATTCTCGTCCTCCGTGCTTGCTTTTTCTCAGAAAGAGCCGTGGTGTGCGTTTTCGCCGGTAAACGCGTTTTCGGCCGAAAACGTGTACGTTTGCACTTCCCCGCCACAGGGAAGCTGCTAGACGGCAATTCGCTGCCTATTTCTACCCGCTGCTCAGAACGCTACGCAGGGCAAAAGCGATTCTCGTCCTCCGTGCTTGCTTTTTCTCAGAAAGAGCCGTGGTGTGCGTTTTCGCCGGAAAACGCGTTTTCGGCCGAAAACGTGTACGTTTGCACTTCCCCGCCACAGGGAAGCTGCTAGCCGGGAATTCTCTGCCTGGTTCTACCCGCTGCCCGGAACGCTACGCAGGGCAAAAGCGATTCTCGTCCTCCGTGCTTGCTTTTTCTCAGAAAGAGCCGTGGTGTGCGTTTTCGCGGGAAAACGCGTTTTCGGCCGAAAACCTATACGTTTGCACTTCCCGGCCACAGGGAAGCTGCTAGCCGGGAATTCTCTGCCTGGTTCTACCCGCTGCCCGGAACGCTACGCAGGGCAAAAGCGATTCTCGTCCTCCGTGCTTGCTTTTTCTCAGAAAGAGCCGTGGTGTGCGTTTTCGCCAGAAAACGCGTTTTCGGCCGAAAACGTGTACGTTTGCACTTCCCGGCCACAGGGAAGCTGCTAGCCGGGAATTCTCTGCCTGGTTCTACCCGCTGCCCGGAACACTACGCAGGGCAAAAGCGATTCTCGTCCTCCGTGCTTGCTTTTTCTCAGAAAGAGCCGTGGTGTGCGTTTTCGCCAGAAAACGCGTTTTCGGCCGAAAACGTGTACGTTTGCACTTCCCCGCCACAGGGAAGCTGCTAGCCGGGAATTCTCTGCCTGGTTCTACCCGCTGCCCGGAACGCTACGCAGGGCAAAAGCGATTCTCGTCCTCCGTGCTTGCTTTTTCTCAGAAAGAGCCGTGGTGTGCGTTTTCGCCGGAAAACGCGTTTCCGGCCGAAAACGTGTACGTTTGCACTTCCCCGCCACAGGGAAGCTGCTAGCCGGGAATTCTCTGCCTGGTTCTACCCGCTGCCCGCAACGCTACGCAGGGCAAAAGCGATTCTCGTCCTCCGTGCTTGCTTTTTCTCAGAAAGAGCCGTGGTGTGCGTTTTCGCTGGAAAACGCGTTTTCGGCCGAAAACGTGTACGTTTGCACTTCCCCGCCACAGGGAAGCTGCTAGACGGGAATTCTCTGCCTGGTTCTACCCGCTGCCCGGAACGCTACGCAGGGCAAAAGCGATTCTCGTCCTCCGTGCTTGCTTTTTCTCAGAAAGAGCCGTGGTGTGCGTTTTCGCCGGAAAACGCGTTTTCGGCCGAAAACGTGTACGTTTGCACTTCCCGGCCACAGGGAAGCTGCTAGACGGGAATTCTCTGCCTGGTTCTACCCGCTGCTCAGAACGCTACGCAGGGCAAAAGCGATTCTCGTCCTCCGTGCTTGCTTTTTCTCAGAAAGAGCCGTGGTGTGCGTTTTCGCCGGAAAACGCGTTTTCGGCCGAAAACGTGTACGTTTGCACTTCCCGGCCACAGGGAAGCTGCTAGCCGGGAATTCTCTGCCTGGTTCTACCCGCTGCCCGGAACGCTACGCAGGGCAAAAGCGATTCTCGTCCTCCGTGCTTGCTTTTTCTCAGAAAGAGCCGTGGTGTGCGTTTTCGCCGGAAAACGCGTTTTCGGCCGAAAACGTGTACGTTTGCACTTCCCGGCCACAGGGAAGCTGCTAGCCGGGAATTCTCTGCCTGGTTCTACCCGCTGCCCGGAACGCTACGCAGGGCAAAAGCGATTCTCGTCCTCCGTGCTTGCTTTTTCTCAGAAAGAGCCGTGGTGTGCGTTTTCGCCGGAAAACGCGTTTTCGGCCGAAAACGTGTACGTTTGCACTTCCCGGCCACAGGGAAGCTGCTAGCCGGGAATTCTCTGCCTGGTTCTACCCGCTGCCAGGAACGCTACGCAGGGCAAAAGCGATTCTCGTCCTCCGTGCTTGCTTTTTCTCAGAAAGAGCCATGGTGTGCTTTTTCGCCGGAAAACGCGTTTTCGGCCGAAAACGTGTACGTTTGCACTTCCCGGCCACAGGGAAGCTGCTAGCCGGCAATTCGCTGCCTATTTCTACCCGCTGCTCAGAACTCTACGCAGGGCAAAAGCGATTCTCGTCCTCCGTGCTTGCTTTTTCTCAGAAAGAGCCGTGGTGTGCGTTTTCGCCGGAAAACGCGTTTTCGGCCGAAAACGTGTACGTTTGCACTTCCCGGCCACAGGGAAGCTGCTAGCCGGGAATTCTCTGCCTGGTTCTACCCGCTGCCCGGAACGCTACGCAGGGCAAAAGCGGTTCTCGTCCTCCGTGCTTGCTTTTTCTCAGAAAGAGCCGTGGTGTGCGTTTTCGCCGGAAAACGCGTTTTCGGCCGAAAACGTGTACGTTTGCACTTCCCCGCCACAGGGAAGCTGCTAGCCGGGAATTCTCTGCCTGGTTCTACCCGCTGCCCGGAACACTACGCAGGGCAAAAGCGATTCTCTTCCTCCGTGCTTGCTTTTTCTCAGAAAGAGCCGTGGTGTGCGTTTTCGCCAGAAAACGCGTTTTCGGCCGAAAACGTGTACGTTTGCACTTCCCCGCCACAGGGAAGCTGCTAGCCGGGAATTCTCTGCCTGGTTCTACCCGCTGCCCGGAACACTACGCAGGGCAAAAGCGATTCTCGTCCTCCGTGCTTGCTTTTTCTCAGAAAGAGCCGTGGTGTGCGTTTTCGCCGGTAAACGCGTTTTCGGCCGAAAACGTGTACGTTTGCACTTCCCCGCCACAGGGAAGCTGGTAGCCGGGAATTCTCTGCCTGGCTCTACCCGCTGCCCGGAACGCTACGCAGGGCAAAAGCGATTCTCGTCCTCCGTGCTTGCTTTTTCTCAGAAAGAGCCGTGGTGTGCGTTTCGCCGGTAAACGCGTTTTCGGCCGAAAACGTGTAAGTTTGCACTTCCCCGCCACAGGGAAGATGCTAGACGGGAATTCTCTGCCTGGTTCTACCCGCTGCCCGGAACGCTACGCAGGGCAAAAGCGATTCTCGTCCTCCGTGCTTGCTTTTTCTCAGAAAGAGCCGTGGTGTGCGTTTTCGCCGGAAAACGCGTTTTCGGCCGAAAACGTGTACGTTTGCACTTCCCGGCCACAGGGAAGCTGCTAGACGGGAATTCTCTGCCTGGTTCTACCCGCTGCCCGGAACGCTACGCAGGGCAAAAGCGATTCTCGTCCTCCGTGCTTGCTTTTTCTCAGAAAGAGCCGTGGTGTGCGTTTTCGCCGGAAAACGCGTTTTCGGCCGAAAACGTGTACGTTTGCACTTCCCCGCCACAGGGAAGCTGCTAGACGGGAATTCTCTGCCTGGTTCTACTCGCTGCCCGGAACGCTACGCAGGGCAAAAGCGATTCTCGTCCTCCGTGCTTGCTTTTTCTCAGAAAGAGCCATGGTGTGCTTTTTCGCCGGAAAACGCCTTTTCGGCCGAAAACGTGTACGTTTGCACTTCCCGGCCACAGGGAAGCTGCTAGACGGGAATTCTCTGCCTGGTTCTACCCGCTGCCCGGAACGCTACGCAGGGCAAAAGCGATTCTCGTCCTCCGTGCTTGCTTTTTCTCAGAAAGAGCCATGGTGTGCTTTTTCGCCGGAAAACGCCTTTTCGGCCGAAAACGTGTACGTTTGCACTTCCCGGCCACAGGGAAGCTGCTAGACGGGAATTCTCTGCCTGGTTCTACCCGCTGCTCAGAACGCTACGCAGGGCAAAAGCGATTCTCGTCCTCCGTGCTTGCTTTTTCTCAGAAAGAGCCGTGGTGTGCGTTTTCGCCGGAAAACGCGTTTTCGGCCGAAAACGTGTACGTTTGCACTTCCCCGCCACAGGGAAGCTGCTAGCCGGGAATTCTCTGCCTGGTTCTACCCGCTGCCCGGAACGTTACGCAGGGCAAAAGCGATTCTCGTCCTCCGTGCTTGCTTTTTCTCAGAAAGAGCCGTGGTGTGCGTTTTCGCCGGAAAACGCGTTTTCGGCCGAAAACGTGTACGTTTGCACTTCCCGGCCACAGGGAAGCTTCTAGCCGGGAATTCTCTGCCTGGTTCTACCCGCTGCCCGGAACGCTACGCAGGGCAAAAGCGATTCTCGTCCTCCGTGCTTGCTTTTTCTCAGAAAGAGCCGTGGTGTGCGTTTTCGCCGGAAAACGCGTTTTCGGCCGAAAACGTGTACGTTTGCACTTCCCGGCCACAGGGAAGCTGCTAGCCGGGAATTCTCTGCCTGGTTCTACCCGCTGCCAGGAACGCTACGCAGGGCAAAAGCGATTCTCGTCCTCCGTGCTTGCTTTTTCTCAGAAAGAGCCATGGTGTGCTTTTTCGCCGGAAAACGCGTTTTCGGCCGAAAACGTGTACGTTTGCAATTCCCGGCCACAGGGAAGCTGCTAGCCGGCAATTCGCTGCCTATTTCTACCCGCTGCCCGGAACGCTACGCAGGGCAAAAGCGATTCTCGTCCTCCGTGCTTGCTTTTTCTCAGAAAGAGCCGTGGTGTGCGTTTTCGCGGGAAAACGCGTTTTCGGCCGAAAACGTGTACGTTTGCACTTCCCGGCCACAGGGAAGCTGCTAGCCGGGAATTGTCTGCCTGGTTCTACCCGCTGCCCGGAGCGCTACGCAGGGCAAAAGCGATTCTCGTCCTCCGTGCTTGCTTTTTCTCAGAAAGAGCCGTGGTGTGCGTTTTCGCCGGAAAACGCGTTTTCGGCCGAAAACGTGTACGTTTGCACTTCCCGGCCACAGGGAAGCTGCTAGCCGGGAATTCTCTGCCTGGTTCTACCCGCTGCCCGGAACACTACGCAGGGCAAAAGCGATTCTCGTCCTCCGTGCTTGCTTTTTCTCAGAAAGAGCCGTGGTGTGAGTTTTCGCCAGAAAACGCGTTTTCGGCCGAAAACGTGTACGTTTGCACTTCCCGGCCACAGGGAAGCTGCTAGACGGGAATTCTCTGCCTGGTTCTACCCGCTGCCCGGAACGCTACGCAGGGCAAAAGCGATTCTCGTCCTCCGTGCTTGCTTTTTCTCAGAAAGAGCCGTGGTGTGCGTTTTCGCCGGTAAACGCGTTTTCGGCCGAAAACGTGTACGTTTGCACTTCCCCGCCACAGGGAAGCTGCTAGACGGGAATTCTCTGCCTGGTTCTACCCGCTGCCCGGAACGCTACGCAGGGCAAAAGCGATTCTCGTCCTCCGTGCTTGCTTTTTCTCAGAAAGAGCCATGGTGTGCTTTTTCGCCGGAAAACGCGTTTTCGGCCGAAAACGTGTACGTTTGCACTTCCCGGCCACAGGGAAGCTGCTAGCCGGGAATTCGCTGCCTATTTCTACCCGCTGCCCGGAACGCTACGCAGGGCAAAAGCGATTCTCGTCCTCCGTGCTTGCTTTTTCTCAGAAAGAGCCGTGGTGTGCGTTTTCGCCGGAAAACGCGTTTTCGGCCGAAAACGTGTACGTTTGCACTTCCCCGCCACAGGGAAGCTGCTAGCCGGGAATTCTCTGCCTGGTTCTACCCGCTGCCCGGAACGCTACGCTGGGCAAAAGCGATTCTCGTCCTCCGTGCTTGCTTTTTCTCAGAAAGAGCCGTGGTGTGCGTTTTCGCTAGAAAACGCGTTTTTGGCCGAAAACGTGTACGTTTGCACTTCCCGGCCACAGGGAAGCTGCTAGCCGGGAATTCTCTGCCTGTTTCTACCCGCTGCCCGGAACGCTACGCAGGGCAAAAGCGATTCTCGTCCTCCGTGCTTGCTTTTTCTCAGAAAGAGCCGTGGTGTGCGTTTTCGCGGGAAAACGCGTTTTCGGCCGAAAACCTGTACGTTTGCACTTCCCGGCCACAGGGAAGCTGCTAGCCGGGAATTCTCTGCCTGGTTCTACCCGCTGCCCGGAACGCTACGCAGGGCAAAAGCGATTCTCGTCCTCCGTGCTTGCTTTTTCTCAGAAAGAGCCGTGGTGTGCGTTTTCGCCGGTAAACGCGTTTTCGGCCGAAAACGTGTACGTTTGCACTTCCCCGCCACAGGGAAGCTGCTAGACGGCAATTCGCTGCCTATTTCTACCCGCTGCTCAGAACGCTACGCAGGGCAAAAGCGATTCTCGTCCTCCGTGCTTGCTTTTTCTCAGAAAGAGCCGTGGTGTGCGTTTTCGCCGGAAAACGCGTTTTCGGCCGAAAACGTGTACGTTTGCACTTCCCCGCCACAGGGAAGCTGCTAGCCGGGAATTCTCTGCCTGGTTCTACCCGCTGCCCGGAACGCTACGCAGGGCAAAAGCGATTCTCGTCCTCCGTGCTTGCTTTTTCTCAGAAAGAGCCGTGGTGTGCGTTTTCGCGGGAAAACGCGTTTTCGGCCGAAAACCTGTACGTTTGCACTTCCCGGCCACAGGGAAGCTGCTAGCCGGGAATTCTCTGCCTGGTTCTACCCGCTGCCCGGAACGCTACGCAGGGCAAAAGCGATTCTCGTCCTCCGTGCTTGCTTTTTCTCATAAAGAGCCGTGGTGTGCGTTTTCGCCAGAAAACGCGTTTTCGGCCGAAAACGTGTACGTTTGCACTTCCCGGCCACAGGGAAGCTGCTAGCCGGGAATTCTCTGCCTGGTTCTACCCGCTGCCCGGAACACTACGCAGGGCAAAAGCGATTCTCGTCCTCCGTGCTTGCTTTTTCTCAGAAAGAGCCGTGGTGTGCGTTTTCGCCAGAAAACGCGTTTTCGGCCGAAAACGTGTACGTTTGCACTTCCCCGCCACAGGGAAGCTGCTAGCCGGGAATTCTCTGCCTGGTTATACCCGCTGCCCGGAACGCTACGCAGGGCAAAAGCGATTCTCGTCCTCCGTGCTTGCTTTTTCTCAGAAAGAGCCGTGGTGTGCGTTTTCGCCGGAAAACGCGTTTCCGGCCGAAAACGTGTACGTTTGCACTTCCCCGCCACAGGGAAGCTGCTAGCCGGGAATTCTCTGCCTGGTTCTACCCGCTGCCCGCAACGCTACGCAGGGCAAAAGCGATTCTCGTCCTCCGTGCTTGCTTTTTCTCAGAAAGAGCCGTGGTGTGCGTTTTCGCTGGAAAACGCGTTTTCGGCCGAAAACGTGTACGTTTGCACTTCCCCGCCACAGGGAAGCTGCTAGACGGGAATTCTCTGCCTGGTTCTACCCGCTGCCCGGAACGCTACGCAGGGCAAAAGCGATTCTCGTCCTCCGTGCTTGCTTTTTCTCAGAAAGAGCCATGGTGTGCTTTTTCGCCGGAAAACGCCTTTTCGGCCGAAAACGTGTACGTTTGCACTTCCCGGCCACAGGGAAGCTGCTAGACGGGAATTCTCTGCCTGGTTCTACCCGCTGCTCAGAACGCTACGCAGGGCAAAAGCGATTCTCGTCCTCCGTGCTTGCTTTTTCTCAGAAAGAGCCGTGGTGTGCGTTTTCGCCGGAAAACGCGTTTTCGGCCGAAAACGTGTACGTTTGCACTTCCCGGCCACAGGGAAGCTGCTAGCCGGGAATTCTCTGCCTGGTTCTACCCGCTGCCCGGAACGCTACGCAGGGCAAAAGCGATTCTCGTCCTCCGTGCTTGCTTTTTCTCAGAAAGAGCCGTGGTGTGCGTTTTCGCCGGAAAACGCGTTTTCGGCCGAAAACGTGTACGTTTGCACTTCCCGGCCACAGGGAAGCTGCTAGCCGGGAATTCTCTGCCTGGTTCTACCCGCTGCCCGGAACGCTACGCAGGGCAAAAGCGATTCTCGTCCTCCGTGCTTGCTTTTTCTCAGAAAGAGCCGTGGTGTGCGTTTTCGCCGGAAAACGCGTTTTCGGCCGAAAACGTGTACGTTTGCACTTCCCGGCCACAGGGAAGCTGCTAGCCGGGAATTCTCTGCCTGGTTCTACCCGCTGCCAGGAACGCTACGCAGGGCAAAAGCGATTCTCGTCCTCCGTGCTTGCTTTTTCTCAGAAAGAGCCATGGTGTGCTTTTTCGCCGGAAAACGCGTTTTCGGCCGAAAACGTGTACGTTTGCACTTCCCGGCCACAGGGAAGCTGCTAGCCGGCAATTCGCTGCCTATTTCTACCCGCTGCTCAGAACGCTACGCAGGGCAAAAGCGATTCTCGTCCTCCGTGCTTGCTTTTTCTCAGAAAGAGCCGTGGTGTGCGTTTTCGCCGGAAAACGCGTTTTCGGCCGAAAACGTGTACGTTTGCACTTCCCGGCCACAGGGAAGCTGCTAGCCGGGAATTCTCTGCCTGGTTCTACCCGCTGCCCGGAACGCTACGCAGGGCAAAAGCGATTCTCGTCCTCCGTGCTTGCTTTTTCTCAGAAAGAGCCGTGGTGTGCGTTTTCGCCGGAAAACGCGTTTTCGGCCGAAAACGTGTACGTTTGCACTTCCCCGCCACAGGGAAGCTGCTAGACGGGAATTCTCTACCTGGTTCTACCCGCTGCCCGGAACGCTACGCAGGGCAAAAGCGATTCTCGTCCTCCGTGCTTGCTTTTTCTCAGAAAGAGCCATGGTGTGCTTTTTCTCCGTAAAACGCGTTTTCGGCCGGAAACGTGTACGTTTGCACTTCCCGGCCACAGGGAAGCTGCTAGCCGGCAATTCGCTCCCTGGTTCTACCCGCTGCCCGGAACGCTACGCAGGGCAAAAGCGATTCTCGTCCTCCGTGCTTGCTTTTTCTCAGAAAGAGCCGTGGTGTGCGTTTTCGCCGGAAAACGCGTTTCCGGCCGAAAACGTGTACGTTTGCACTTCCCGGCCACAGGGAAGCTGCTAGCCGGCAATTCTCTGCCTGGTTCTACCCGCTGCCCGGAACGCTACGCAGGGCAAAAGCGATTCTCGTCCTCCGTGCTTGCTTTTTCTCAGAAAGAGCCGTGGTGTGCGTTTTCGCCAGAAAACGCGTTTTCGGCCGAAAACGTGTACGTTTGCACTTAACCGCCACAGGGAAGCTGCTAGCCGAGAATTCTCTGCCTGGTTATACCCGCTGCCCGGAACGCTACGCAGGGCAAAAGCGATTCTCGTCCTCCGTGCTTGCATTTTCTCAGAAAGAGCCGTGGTGTGCGTTTTCGCCGGAAAACGCGTTTTCGGCCGAAAACGTGTACGTTTGCACTTCCCCGCCACAGGGAAGCTGCTAGCCGGGAATTCTCTGCCTGGTTCTACCCGCTGCCCGGAACGCTACGCAGGGCAAAAGCGATTCTCGTCCTCCGTGCTTGCTTTTTCTCAGAAAGAGCCGTGGTGTGCGTTTTCGCCGGAAAACGCGTTTTCGGCCGAAAACGTGTACGTTTGCACTTCCCCGCCACAGGGAAGCTGCTAGCCGGGAATTCTCTGCCTGGTTCTACCCGCTGCCCGGAACGCTACGCAGGGCAAAAGCAATTCTCGTCCTCCGTGCTTGCTTTTTCTCAGAAAGAGCCGTGGTGTGCGTTTTCGCCGGTAAACACGTTTTCGGCCGAAAACGTGTACGTTTGCACTTCCCCGCCACAGGGAAGCTGCTAGCCGGGAATTCTCTGCCTGGTTCTACCCGCTGCCCGGAACGCTACGCAGGGCAAAAGCGATTCTCGTCCTCCGTGCTTGCTTTTTCTCAGAAAGAGCCATGGTGTGCTTTTTCGCCGGAAAACGCGTTTTCGGCCGAAAACGTGTACGTTTGCACTTCCCGGCCACAGGGAAGCTGCTAGCCGGGAATTCTCTGCCTGGTTCTACCCGCTGCTCAGAACGCTACGCAGGGCAAAAGCGATTCTCGTCCTCCGTGCTTGCTTTTTCTCAGAAAGAGCCGTGGTGTGCGTTTTCGCCGGAAAACGCGTTTTCGGCCGAAAACGTGTACGTTTGCACTTCCCGGCCACAGGGAAGCTGCTAGCCGGGAATTCTCTGCCTGGTTCTACCCGCTGCCAGGAACGCTACGCAGGGCAAAAGCGATTCTCGTCCTCCGTGCTTGCTTTTTCTCAGAAAGAGCCATGGTGTGCTTTTTCGCCGGAAAACGCGTTTTCGGCCGAAAACGTGTACGTTTGCACTTCCCGGCCACAGGGAAGCTGCTAGCCGGCAATTCGCTGCCTATTTCTACCCGCTGCTCAGAACGCTACGCAGGGCAAAAGCGATTCTCGTCCTCCGTGCTTGCTTTTTCTCAGAAAGAGCCGTGGTGTGCGTTTTCGCCGGAAAACGCGTTTTCGGCCGAAAACGTGTACGTTTGCACTTCCCCGCCACAGGGAAGCTGCTAGACGGGAATTCTCTACCTGGTTCTACCCGCTGCCCGGAACGTTACGCAGGGCAAAAGCGATTCTCGTCCTCCGTGCTTGCTTTTTCTCAGAAAGAGCCATGGTGTGCTTTTTCTCCGTAAAACGCGTTTTCGGCCGGAAACGTGTACGTTTGCACTTCCCGGCCACAGGGAAGCTGCTAGCCGGCAATTCGCTGCCTGGTTCTACCCGCTGCCCGGAACGCTACGCAGGGCAAAAGCGATTCTCGTCCTCCGTGCTTGCTTTTTCTCAGAAAGAGCCGTGGTGTGCGTTTTCGCCGGAAAACGCGTTTTCGGCCGAAAACGTGTACGTTTGCACTTCCCGGCCACAGGGAAGCTGCTAGCCGGGAATTCTCTGCCTGGTTCTACCCGCTGCCCGGAACGCTACGCAGGGCAAAAGCGATTCTCGTCCTCCGTGCTTGCTTTTTCTCAGAAAGAGCCGTGGTGTGCGTTTTCGCCGGAAAACGCGTTTTCGGCCGAAAACGTGTACGTTTGCACTTCCCCGCCACAGGGAAGCTGCTAGCCGGGAATTCTCTGCCTGGTTATACCCGCTGCCCGGAACGCTACGCAGGGCAAAAGCGATTCTCGTCCTCAGTGCTTGCATTTTCTCAGAAAGAGCCGTGGTGTGCGTTTTCGCCGGAAAACGCGTTTTCGGCCGAAAACGTGTACGTTTGCACTTCCCCGCCACAGGGAAGCTGCTAGCCGGGAATTCTCTGCCTGGTTCTACCCGCTGCCCGGAACGCTACGCAGGGCAAAAGCGATTCTCGTCCTCCGTGCTTGCTTTTTCTCAGAAAGAGCCGTGGTGTGCGTTTTCGCCGGAAAACGCGTTTTCGGCCGAAAACGTGTACGTTTGCACTTCCCCGCCACAGGGAAGCTGCTAGCCGGGAATTCTCTGCCTGGTTCTACCCGCTGCCCGGAACGCTACGCAGGGCAAAAGCGATTCTCGTCCTCCGTGCTTGCTTTTTCTCAGAAAGAGCCGTGGTGTGCGTTTTCGCCGGTAAACACGTTTTCGGCCGAAAACGTGTACGTTTGCACTTCCCCGCCACAGGGAAGCTGCTAGACGGGAATTCTCTGCCTGGTTCTACCCGCTGCCCGAAACGCTACGCAGGGCAAAAGCGATTCTCGTCCTCCGTGCTTGCTTTTTCTCAGAAAGAGCCATGGTGTGCTTTTTCGCCGGAAAACGCGTTTTCGGCCGAAAACGTGTACGTTTGCACTTCCCGGCCACAGGGAAGCTGCTAGCCGGGAATTCTCTGCCTGGTTCTACCCGCTGCTCAGAACGCTACGCAGGGCAAAAGCGATTCTCGTCCTCCGTGCTTGCTTTTTCTCAGAAAGAGCCGTGGTGTGCGTTTTCGCCGGAAAACGCGTTTTCGGCCGAAAACGTGTACGTTTGCACTTCCCGGCCACAGGGAAGCTGCTAGCCGGGAATTCTCTGCCTGGTTCTACCCGCTGCCCGGAACGCTACGCAGGGCAAAAGCGATTCTCGTCCTCCGTGCTTGCTTTTTCTCAGAAAGAGCCGTGGTGTGCGTTTTCGCCAGAAAACGCGTTTTCGGCCGAAAACGTGTACGTTTGCACTTCCCCGCCACAGGGAAGCTGCTAGCCGGGAATTCTCTGCCTGGTTATACCCGCTGCCCGGAACGCTACGCAGGGCAAAAGCGATTCTCGTCCTCCGTGCTTGCTTTTTCTCAGAAAGAGCCGTGGTGTGCGTTTTCACCGGAAAACGCGTTTTCGGCCGAAAACGTGTACGTTTGCACTTCCCCGCCACAGGGAAGCTGCTAGCCGGGAATTCTCTGCCTGGTTCTACCCGCTGCCCGGAACGCTACGCAGGGCAAAAGCGATTCTCGTCCTCCGTGCTTGCTTTTTCTCAGAAAGAGCCGTGGTGTGCGTTTTCGCCGGAAAACGCGTTTTCGGCCGAAAACGTGTAAGTTTGCACTTCCCCGCCACAGGGAAGCTGCTAGCCGGGAATTCTCTGCCTGGTTCTACCCGCTGCCCGGAACGCTACGCAGGGCAAAAGCGATTCTCGTCCTCCGTGCTTGCTTTTTCTCAGAAAGAGCCGTGGTGTGCGTTTTCGCCGGAAAACGCGTTTTCGGCCGAAAACGTGTACGTTTGCACTTCCCGGCCACAGGGAAGCTGCTAGACGGGAATTCTCTGCCTGGTTATACCCGCTGCCCGGAACGCTACGCAGGGCAAAAGCGATTCTCGTCCTCCGTGCTTGCTTTTTCTCAGAAAGAGCCGTGGTGTGCGTTTTCGCCGGAAAACGCGTTTTCGGCCGAAAACGTGTACGTTTGCACTTCCCGGCCACAGGGAAGCTGCTAGCCGGGAATTCTCTGCCTGGTTCTACCCGCTGCTCAGAACGCTACGCAGGGCAAAAGCGATTCTCGTCCTCCGTGCTTGCTTTTTCTCAGAAAGAGCCGTGGTGTGCGTTTTCGCCGGTAAACACGTTTTCGGCCGAAAACGTGTACGTTTGCACTTCCCCGCCACAGGGAAGCTGCTAGACGGGAATTCTCTGCCTGGTTCTACCCGCTGCCCGGAACGCTACGCAGGGCAAAAGCGATTCTCGTCCTCCGTGCTTGCTTTTTCTCAGAAAGAGCCGTGGTGTGCTTTTTCGCCGGAAAACGAGTTTTCGGCCGAAAACGTGTACGTTTGCACTTCCCGGCCACAGGGAAGCTGCTAGCCGGGAATTCTCTGCCTGGTTCTACCCGCTGCTCAGAACGCTACGCAGGGCAAAAGCGATTCTCGTCCTCCGTGCTTGCTTTTTCTCAGAAAGAGCCGTGGTGTGCGTTTTCGCCGGAAAACGCGTTTTCGGCCGAAAACGTGTACGTTTGCACTTCCCGGCCACAGGGAAGCTGCTAGCCGGGAATTCTCTGCCTGGTTCTACCCGCTGCCCGGAACGCTACGCAGGGCAAAAGCGATTCTCGTCCTCCGTGCTTGCTTTTTCTCAGAAAGAGCCGTGGTGTGCGTTTTCGCCAGAAAACGCGTTTTCGGCCGAAAACGTGTACGTTTGCACTTCCCCGCCACAGGGAAGCTGCTAGCCGGGAATTCTCTGCCTGGTTATACCCGCTGCCCGGAACGCTACGCAGGGCAAAAGCGATTCTCGTCCTCCGTGCTTGCTTTTTCTCAGAAAGAGCCGTGGTGTGCGTTTTCGCCGGAAAACGCGTTTTCGGCCGAAAACGTGTACGTTTGCACTTCCCGGCCACAGGGAAGCTGCTAGCCGGCAATTCGCTGCCTATTTCTACCCGCTGCTCAGAACTCTACGCAGGGCAAAAGCGATTCTCGTCCTCCGTGCTTGCTTTTTCTCAGAAAGAGCCGTGGTGTGCGTTTTCGCCGGTAAACGAGTTTTCGGCCGAAAACGTGTACGTTTGCACTTCCCGGCCACAGGGAAGCTGCTAGACGGGAATTCTCTGTCTGGTTCTACCCGCTGCCCGGAACGCTACGCAGGGCAAAAGCGATTCTCGTCCTCCGTGCTTGCTTTTTCTCAGAAAGAGCCGTGGTGTGCGTTTTCGCCGGTAAACGCGTTTTCGGCCGAAAACGTGTAAGTTTGCACTTCCCCGCCACAGGGAAGCTGCTAGCCGGCAATTCGCTGCCTATTTCTACCCGCTGCTCAGAACGCTACGCAGGGCAAAAGCGATTCTCGTCCTCCGTGCTTGCTTTTTCTCAGAAAGAGCCGTGGTGTGCGTTTTCGCCGGAAAACGCGTTTTCGGCCGAAAACGTGTACGTTTGCACTTCCCCGCCACAGGGAAGCTGCTAGACGGGAATTCTCTACCTGGTTCTACCCGCTGCCCGGAACGCTACGCAGGGCAAAAGCGATTCTCGTCCTCCGTGCTTGCTTTTTCTCAGAAAGAGCCATGGTGTGCTTTTTCTCCGGAAAACGCGTTTTCGGCCGGAAACGTATACGTTTGCAATTCCCGGCCACAGGGAAGCTGCTAGCCGGCAATTCGCTGCCTGGTTCTACCCGCTGCCCGGAACGCTACGCAGGGCAAAAGCGATTCTCGTCCTCCGTGCTTGCTTTTTCTCAGAAAGAGCCGTGGTGTGCGTTTTCGCCGGTAAACGCGTTTTCGGCCGAAAACGTGTACGTTTGCACTTCCCGGACACAGGGAAGCTGCTAGCCGGGAATTCTCTGCCTGGTTCTACCCGCTGCCCGGAACACTACGCAGGGCAAAAGCGATTCTCGTCCTCCGTGCTTGCTTTTTCTCAGAAAGAGCCGTGGTGTGCGTTTTCGCTAGAAAACGCGTTTTCGGCCGAAAACGTGTACGTTTGCACTTCCCCGCCACAGGGAAGCTGCTAGCCGGGAATTCTCTGCCTGGTTATACCCGCTGCCCGGAACGCTACGCAGGGCAAAAGCGATTCTCGTCCTCCGTGCTTGCTTTTTCTCAGAAAGAGCCGTGGTGTGCGTTTTCGCCGGAAAACGCGTTTTCGGCCGAAAACGTGTACGTTTGCACTTCCCCGCCACAGGGAAGCTGCTAGCCGGGAATTCTCTGCCTGGTTATACCCGCTGCCCGGAACGCTACGCAGGGCAAAAGCGATTCTCGTCCTCCGTGCTTGCTTTTTCTCAGAAAGAGCCGTGGTGTGCGTTTTCACCGGAAAACGCGTTTTCGGCCGGAAACTTGTACGTTTGCACTTCCCGGCCACAGGGAAGCTGCTAGACGGGAATTCTCTGCCTGGTTCTACCCGCTGCCCGGAACGCTACGCAGGGCAAAAGCGATTCTCGTCCTCCGTGCTTGCTTTTTCTCAGAAAGAGCCGTGGTGTGCGTTTTCGCCGGAAAACGCGTTTTCGGCCGAAAACGTGTACGTTTGCACTTTCCCGCCACAGGGAAGCTGCTAGACGGGAATTCTCTGCCTGGTTCTACCCGCTGCCCGGAACGCTACGCAGGGCAAAAGCGATTCTCGTCCTCCGTGCTTGCTTTTTCTCAGAAAGAGCCATGGTGTGCTTTTTCGCCGGAAAACGCGTTTTCGGCCGAAAACGTGTACGTTTGCACTTCCCGGCCACAGGGAAGCTGCTAGCCGGGAATTCTCTGCCTGGTTCTACCCGCTGCTCAGAACGCTACGCAGGGCAAAAGCGATTCTCGTCCTCCGTGCTTGCTTTTTCTCAGAAAGAGCCGTGGTGTGCGTTTTCGCCCGAAAACGCGTTTTCGGACGAAAACGTGTACGTTTGCACTTCCCCGCCATAGGGAAGCTGCTAGCCGGGAATTCTCTGCCTGGTTCTACCCGCTGCCCGGAACGCTACGCAGGGCAAAAGCGATTCTCGTCCTCCGTGCTTGCTTTTTCTCAGAAAGAGCCGTGGTGTGCGTTTTCGCCGGAAAACGCGTTTTCGGCCGAAAACGTGTACGTTTGCACTTCCCGGCCACAGGGAAGCTGCTAGCCGGGAATTCTCTGCCTGGTTCTACCCGCTGCCCGGAACGTTACGCAGGGCAAAAGCGATTCTCGTCCTCCGTGCTTGCTTTTTCTCAGAAAGAGCCGTGGTGTGCGTTTTCACCGGTAAACGCGTTTTCGGCCGAAAACGTGTACGTTTGCACTTCCCGGCCACAGGGAAGCTGCTAGCCGGGAATTCTCTGCCTGGTTCTACCCGCTGCCCGGAACGCTACGCAGGGCAAAAGCGATTCTCGTCCTCCGTGCTTGCTTTTTCTCAGAAAGAGCCGTGGTGTGCGTTTTCGCCGGAAAACGCGTTTTCGGCGAAAACGTGTACGTTTGCACTTCCCGGCCTCAGGGAAGCTGCTAGCCGGGAATTCTCTGCCTGGTTCTACCCGCTGCCCGGAACACTACGCAGGGCAAAAGCGATTCTCGTCCTCCGTGCTTGCTTTTTCTCAGAAAGAGCCGTGGTGTGCGTTTTCGCCGGAAAACGCGTTTTCGGCCGAAAACGTGTACGTTTGCACTTCCCCGCCACAGGGAAGCTGCTAGACGGGAATTCTCTGCCTGGTTCTACCCGCTGCCCGGAACGCTACGCAGGGCAAAAGCGATTCTCGTCCTCCGTGCTTGCTTTTTCTCAGAAAGAGCCGTGGTGTGCGTTTTCGCCGGTAAACGCGTTTTCGGCCGAAAACGTGTACGTTTGCACTTCCCCGCCACAGGGAAGCTGCTAGCCGGGAATTCTCTGCCTGGTTCTAGCCGCTGCCAGGAACGCTACGCAGGGCAAAAGCGATTCTCGTCCTCCGTGCTTGCTTTTTCTCAGAAAGAGCCGTGGTGTGCGTTTTCGCCGGAAAACGCGTTTTCGGCCGAAAACGTGTACGTTTGCACTTCCCGGCCACAGGGAAGCTGCTAGCCGGCAATTCGCTGCCTATTTCTACCCGCTGCTCAGAACTCTACGCAGGGCAAAAGCGATTCTCGTCCTCCGTGCTTGCTTTTTCTCAGAAAGAGCCGTGGTGTGCGTTTTCGCCGGTAAACGCGTTTTCGGCCGAAAACGTGTAAGTTTGCACTTCCCGGCCACAGGGAAGCTGCTAGCCGGGAATTCTCTGCCTGGTTCTACCCGCTGCCCGGAACGCTACGCAGGGCAAAAGCGGTTCTCGTCCTCCGTGCTTGCTTTTTCTCAGAAAGAGCCGTGGTGTGCGTTTTCGCCGGAAAACGCGTTTTCGGCCGAAAACGTGTACGTTTGCACTTCCCCGCCACAGGGAAGCTGCTAGCCGGGAATTCTCTGCCTGGTTCTACCCGCTGCCCGGAACACTACGCAGGGCAAAAGCGATTCTCTTCCTCCGTGCTTGCTTTTTCTCAGAAAGAGCCGTGGTGTGCGTTTTCGCCAGAAAACGCGTTTTCGGCCGAAAACGTGTACGTTTGCACTTCCCCGCCACAGGGAAGCTGCTAGCCGGGAATTCTCTGCCTGGTTCTACCCGCTGCCCGGAACACTACGCAGGGCAAAAGCGATTCTCGTCCTCCGTGCTTGCTTTTTCTCAGAAAGAGCCGTGGTGTGCGTTTTCGCCGGTAAACGCGTTTTCGGCCGAAAACGTGTACGTTTGCACTTCCCCGCCACAGGGAAGCTGCTAGCCGGGAATTCTCTGCCTGGTTCTACCCGCTGCCCGGAACGCTACGCAGGGCAAAAGCGATTCTCGTCCTCCGTGCTTGCTTTTTCTCAGAAAGAGCCGTGGTGTGCGTTTTCGCCGGTAAACGCGTTTTCGGCCGAAAACGTGTAAGTTTGCACTTCCCCGCCACAGGGAAGATGCTAGACGGGAATTCTCTGCCTGGTTCTACCCGCTGCCCGGAACGCTACGCAGGGCAAAAGCGATTCTCGTCCTCCGTGCTTGCTTTTTCTCAGAAAGAGCCGTGGTGTGCGTTTTCGCCGGAAAACGCGTTTTCGGCCGAAAACGTGTACGTTTGCACTTCCCGGCCACAGGGAAGCTGCTAGACGGGAATTCTCTGCCTGGTTCTACCCGCTGCCCGGAACGCTACGCAGGGCAAAAGCGATTCTCGTCCTCCGTGCTTGCTTTTTCCCAGAAAGAGCCGTGGTGTGCGTTTTCGCCGGAAAACGCGTTTTTGGCCGAAAACGTGTACGTTTGCACTTCCCCGCCACAGGGAAGCTGCTAGACGGGAATTCTCTGCCTGGTTCTACCCGCTGCCCGGAACGCTACGCAGGGCAAAAGCGATTCTCGTCCTCCGTGCTTGCTTTTTCTCAGAAAGAGCCGTGGTGTGCTTTTTCGCCGGAAAACGCCTTTTCGGCCGAAAACGTGTACGTTTGCACTTCCCGGCCACAGGGAAGCTGCTAGACGGGAATTCTCTGCCTGGTTCTACCCGCTGCCCGGAACGCTACGCAGGGCAAAAGCGATTCTCGTCCTCCGTGCTTGCTTTTTCCCAGAAAGAGCCGTGGTGTGCGTTTTCGCCGGAAAACGCGTTTTCGGCCGAAAACGTGTACGTTTGCACTTCCCCGCCACAGGGAAGCTGCTAGACGGGAATTCTCTGCCTGGTTCTACCCGCTGCCCGGAACGCTACGCAGGGCAAAAGCGATTCTCGTCCTCCGTGCTTGCTTTTTCTCAGAAAGAGCCATGGTGTGCTTTTTCGCCGGAAAACGCCTTTTCGGCCGAAAACGTGTACGTTTGCACTTCCCGGCCACAGGGAAGCTGCTAGACGGGAATTCTCTGCCTGGTTCTACCCGCTGCTCAGAACGCTACGCAGGGCAAAAGCGATTCTCGTCCTCCGTGCTTGCTTTTTCTCAGAAAGAGCCGTGGTGTGCGTTTTCGCCGGAAAACGCGTTTTCGGCCGAAAACGTGTACGTTTGCACTTCCCGGCCACAGGGAAGCTGCTAGCCGGGAATTCTCTGCCTGGTTCTACCCGCTGCCCGGAACGCTACGCAGGGCAAAAGCGATTCTCGTCCTCCGTGCTTGCTTTTTCTCAGAAAGAGCCGTGGTGTGCGTTTTCGCCGGAAAACGCGTTTTCGGCCGAAAACGTGTACGTTTGCACTTCCCGGCCACAGGGAAGCTGCTAGCCGGGAATTCTCTGCCTGGTTCTACCCGCTGCCAGGAACGCTACGCAGGGCAAAAGCGATTCTCGTCCTCCGTGCTTGCTTTTTCTCAGAAAGAGCCATGGTGTGCTTTTTCGCCGGAAAACGCGTTTTCGGCCAAAAACGTGTACGTTTGCACTTCCCGGCCACAGGGAAGCTGCTAGCCGGCAATTCGCTGCCTATTTCTACCCGCTGCCCGGAACGCTACGCAGGGCAAAAGCGATTCTCGTCCTCCGTGCTTGCTTTTTCTCAGAAAGAGCCGTGGTGTGAGTTTTCGCGGGAAAACGCGTTTTCGGCCGAAAACCTGTACGTTTGCACTTCCCGGCCACAGGGAAGCTGCTAGACGGGAATTCTCTGCCTGGTTCTACCCGCTGCCCGGAACGCTACGCAGGGCAAAAGCGATTCTCGTCCTCCGTGCTTGCTTTTTCTCAGAAAGAGCCGTGGTGTGCGTTTTCGCCGGAAAACGCGTTTTAGGCCGAAAACGTGTACGTTTGCACTTCCCGGCCACAGGGAAGCTGCTAGCCGGGAATTCTCTGCCTGGTTCTACCCGCTGCCCGGAACACTACGCAGGGCAAAAGCGATTCTCGTCCTCCGTGCTTGCTTTTTCTCAGAAAGAGCCGTGGTGTGCGTTTTCGCCGGAAAACGCGTTTTCGGCCGAAAACGTGTACGTTTGCACTTCCCGGCCACAGGGAAGCTGCTAGCCGGGAATTCTCTGCCTGGTTCTACCCGCTGCCCGGAACGCTACGCAGGGCAAAAGCGATTCTCGTCCTCCGTGCTTGCTTTTTCTCAGAAAGAGCCGTGGTGTGCGTTTTCGCCGGTAAACGCGTTTTCGGCCGAAAACGTGTACGTTTGCACTTCCCCGCCACAGGGAAGCTGCTAGACGGGAATTCTCTGCCTGGTTCTACCCGCTGCCCGGAACGCTACGCAGGGCAAAAGCGATTCTCGTCCTCCGTGCTTGCTTTTTCTCAGAAAGAGCCGTGGTGTGCGTTTTTGCCGGAAAACGCGTTTTCGGCCGAAAACGTGTACGTTTGCACTTCCCCGCCACAGGGAAGCTGCTAGCCGGGAATTCTCTGCCTGGTTCTACCCGCTGCCCGGAACGCTACGCTGGGCAAAAGCGATTCTCGTCCTCCGTGCTTGCTTTTTCTCAGAAAGAGCCGTGGTGTGCGTTTTCGCTAGAAAACGCGTTTTCGGCCGAAAACGTGTACGTTTGCACTTCCCGGCCACAGGGAAGCTGCTAGCCGGGAATTCTCTGCCTGTTTCTACCCGCTGCCCGGAACGCTACGCAGGGCAAAAGCGATTCTCGTCCTCCGTGCTTGCTTTATCTCAGAAAGAGCCGTGGTGTGCGTTTTCGCGGGAAAACGCGTTTTCGGCCGAAAACCTGTACGTTTGCACTTCCCGGCCACAGGGAAGCTGCTAGCCGGGAATTCTCTGCCTGGTTCTACCCGCTGCCCGGAACGCTACGCAGGGCAAAAGCGATTCTCGTCCTCCGTGCTTGCTTTTTCTCAGAAAGAGCCGTGGTGTGCGTTTTCGCCGGTAAACGCGTTTTCGGCCGAAAACGTGTACGTTTGCACTTCCCCGCCACAGGGAAGCTGCTAGACGGCAATTCGCTGCCTATTTCTACCCGCTGCTCAGAACGCTACGCAGGGCAAAAGCGATTCTCGTCCTCCGTGCTTGCTTTTTCTCAGAAAGAGCCGTGGTGTGCGTTTTCGCCGGAAAACGCGTTTTCGGCCGAAAACGTGTACGTTTGCACTTCCCCGCCACAGGGAAGCTGCTAGCCGGGAATTCTCTGCCTGGTTCTACCCGCTGCCCGGAACGCTACGCTGGGCAAAAGCGATTCTCGTCCTCCGTGCTTGCTTTTTCTCAGAAAGAGCCGTGGTGTGCGTTTTCGCTAGAAAACGCGTTTTTGGCCGAAAACGTGTACGTTTGCACTTCCCGGCCACAGGGAAGCTGCTAGCCGGGAATTCTCTGCCTGTTTCTACCCGCTGCCCGGAACGCTACGCAGGGCAAAAGCGATTCTCGTCCTCCGTGCTTGCTTTTTCTCAGAAAGAGCCGTGGTGTGCGTTTTCGCGGGAAAACGCGTTTTCGGCCGAAAACCTGTACGTTTGCACTTCCCCGCCACAGGGAAGCTGCTAGACGGGAATTCTCTGCCTGGTTCTACCCGCTGCCCGGAACGCTACGCAGGGCAAAAGCGATTCTCGTCCTCCGTGCTTGCTTTTTCTCAGAAAGAGCCGTGGTGTGCGTTTTCGCCAGAAAACGCGTTTTCGGCCGAAAACGTGTACGTTTGCACTTCCCGGCCACAGGGAAGCTGCTAGCCGGGAATTCTCTGCCTGGTTCTACCCGCTGCCCGGAACACTACGCAGGGCAAAAGCGATTCTCGTCCTCCGTGCTTGCTTTTTCTCAGAAAGAGCCGTGGTGTGCGTTTTCGCTAGAAAACGCGTTTTCGGCCGAAAACGTGTACGTTTGCACTTCCCCGCCACAGGGAAGCTGCTAGCCGGGAATTCTCTGCCTGGTTATACCCGCTGCCCGGAACGCTACGCAGGGCAAAAGCGATTCTCGTCCTCCGTGCTTGCTTTTTCTCAGAAAGAGCCGTGGTGTGCGTTTTCGCCGGAAAACGCGTTTCCGGCCGAAAACGTGTACGTTTGCACTTCCCGGCCACAGGGAAGCTGCTAGCCGGGAATTCTCTGCCTGGTTCTACCCGCTGCCCGCAACGCTACGCAGGGCAAAAGCGATTCTCGTCCTCCGTGCTTGCTTTTTCTCAGAAAGAGCCGTGGTGTGCGTTTTCGCTGGAAAACGCGTTTTCGGCCGAAAACGTGTACGTTTGCACTTCCCCGCCACAGGGAAGCTGCTAGACGGGAATTCTCTGCCTGGTTCTACCCGCTGCCCGGAACGCTACGCAGGGCAAAAGCGATTCTCGTCCTCCGTGCTTGCTTTTTCTCAGAAAGAGCCATGGTGTGCTTTTTCGCCGGAAAACGCCTTTTCGGCCGAAAACGTGTACGTTTGCACTTCCCGGCCACAGGGAAGCTGCTAGACGGGAATTCTCTGCCTGGTTCTACCCGCTGCTCAGAACGCTACGCAGGGCAAAAGCGATTCTCGTCCTCCGTGCTTGCTTTTTCTCAGAAAGAGCCGTGGTGTGCGTTTTCGCCGGAAAACGCGTTTTCGGCCGAAAACGTGTACGTTTGCACTTCCCGGCCACAGGGAAGCTGCTAGCCGGGAATTCTCTGCCTGGTTCTACCCGCTGCCCGGAACGCTACGCAGGGCAAAAGCGATTCTCGTCCTCCGTGCTTGCTTTTTCTCAGAAAGAGCCGTGGTGTGCTTTTTCGCCGGAAAACGCGTTTTCGGCCGAAAACGTGTACGTTTGCACTTCCCGGCCACAGGGAAGCTGCTAGCCGGGAATTCTCTGCCTGGTTCTACCCGCTGCCCGGAACGCTACGCAGGGCAAAAGCGATTCTCGTCCTCCGTGCTTGCTTTTTCTCAGAAAGAGCCGTGGTGTGCGTTTTCGCCGGAAAACGCGTTTTCGGCCGAAAACGTGTACGTTTGCACTTCCCGGCCACAGGGAAGCTGCTAGCCGGGAATTCTCTGCCTGGTTCTACCCGCTGCCAGGAACGCTACGCAGGGCAAAAGCGATTCTCGTCCTCCGTGCTTGCTTTTTCTCAGAAAGAGCCATGGTGTGCTTTTTCGCCGGAAAACGCGTTTTCGGCCGAAAACGTGTACGTTTGCACTTCCCGGCCACAGGGAAGCTGCTAGCCGGCAATTCGCTGCCTATTTCTACCCGCTGCTCAGAACGCTACGCAGGGCAAAAGCGATTCTCGTCCTCCGTGCTTGCTTTTTCTCAGAAAGAGCCGTGGTGTGCGTTTTCGCCGGAAAACGCGTTTTCGGCCGAAAACGTGTACGTTTGCACTTCCCGGCCACAGGGAAGCTGCTAGCCGGCAATTCGCTGCCTATTTCTACCCGCTGCTCAGAACGCTACGCAGGGCAAAAGCGATTCTCGTCCTCCGTGCTTGCTTTTTCTCAGAAAGAGCCGTGGTGTGCGTTTTCGCCGGAAAACGCGTTTTCGGCTGAAAACGTGTACGTTTGCACTTCCCCGCCACAGGGAAGCTGCTAGACGGGAATTCTCTACCTGGTTCTACCCGCTGCCCGGAACGCTACGCAGGGCAAAAGCGATTCTCGTCCTCCGTGCTTGCTTTTTCTCAGAAAGAGCCATGGTGTGCTTTTTCTCCGTAAAACGCGTTTTCGGCCGGAAACGTGTACGTTTGCACTTCCCGGCCACAGGGAAGCTGCTAGCCGGCAATTCGCTGCCTGGTTCTACCCGCTGCCCGGAACGCTACGCAGGGCAAAAGCGATTCTCGTCCTCCGTGCTTGCTTTTTCTCAGAAAGAGCCGTGGTGTGCGTTTTCGCCGGTAAACGCGTTTTCGGCCGAAAACGTGTACGTTTGCACTTCCCCGCCACAGGGAAGCTGCTAGACGGCAATTCGCTGCCTATTTCTACCCGCTGCTCAGAACGCTACGCAGGGCAAAAGCGATTCTCGTCCTCCGTGCTTGCTTTTTCTCAGAAAGAGCCGTGGTGTGCGTTTTCGCCGGAAAACGCGTTTTCGGCCGAAAACGTGTACGTTTGCACTTCCCCGCCACAGGGAAGCTGCTAGCCGGGAATTCTCTGCCTGGTTCTACCCGCTGCCCGGAACGCTACGCTGGGCAAAAGCGATTCTCGTCCTCCGTGCTTGCTTTTTCTCAGAAAGAGCCGTGGTGTGCGTTTTCGCTAGAAAACGCGTTTTTGGCCGAAAACGTGTACGTTTGCACTTCCCGGCCACAGGGAAGCTGCTAGCCGGGAATTCTCTGCCTGTTTCTACCCGCTGCCCGGAACGCTACGCAGGGCAAAAGCGATTCTCGTCCTCCGTGCTTGCTTTTTCTCAGAAAGAGCCGTGGTGTGCGTTTTCGCGGGAAAACGCGTTTTCGGCCGAAAACCTGTACGTTTGCACTTCCCCGCCACAGGGAAGCTGCTAGACGGGAATTCTCTGCCTGGTTCTACCCGCTGCCCGGAACGCTACGCAGGGCAAAAGCGATTCTCGTCCTCCGTGCTTGCTTTTTCTCAGAAAGAGCCGTGGTGTGCGTTTTCGCCAGAAAACGCGTTTTCGGCCGAAAACGTGTACGTTTGCACTTCCCGGCCACAGGGAAGCTGCTAGCCGGGAATTCTCTGCCTGGTTCTACCCGCTGCCCGGAACACTACGCAGGGCAAAAGCGATTCTCGTCCTCCGTGCTTGCTTTTTCTCAGAAAGAGCCGTGGTGTGCGTTTTCGCTAGAAAACGCGTTTTCGGCCGAAAACGTGTACGTTTGCACTTCCCCGCCACAGGGAAGCTGCTAGCCGGGAATTCTCTGCCTGGTTATACCCGCTGCCCGGAACGCTACGCAGGGCAAAAGCGATTCTCGTCCTCCGTGCTTGCTTTTTCTCAGAAAGAGCCGTGGTGTGCGTTTTCGCCGGAAAACGCGTTTCCGGCCGAAAACGTGTACGTTTGCACTTCCCGGCCACAGGGAAGCTGCTAGCCGGGAATTCTCTGCCTGGTTCTACCCGCTGCCCGCAACGCTACGCAGGGCAAAAGCGATTCTCGTCCTCCGTGCTTGCTTTTTCTCAGAAAGAGCCGTGGTGTGCGTTTTCGCTGGAAAACGCGTTTTCGGCCGAAAACGTGTACGTTTGCACTTCCCCGCCACAGGGAAGCTGCTAGACGGGAATTCTCTGCCTGGTTCTACCCGCTGCCCGGAACGCTACGCAGGGCAAAAGCGATTCTCGTCCTCCGTGCTTGCTTTTTCTCAGAAAGAGCCATGGTGTGCTTTTTCGCCGGAAAACGCCTTTTCGGCCGAAAACGTGTACGTTTGCACTTCCCGGCCACAGGGAAGCTGCTAGACGGGAATTCTCTGCCTGGTTCTACCCGCTGCTCAGAACGCTACGCAGGGCAAAAGCGATTCTCGTCCTCCGTGCTTGCTTTTTCTCAGAAAGAGCCGTGGTGTGCGTTTTCGCCGGAAAACGCGTTTTCGGCCGAAAACGTGTACGTTTGCACTTCCCGGCCACAGGGAAGCTGCTAGCCGGGAATTCTCTGCCTGGTTCTACCCGCTGCCCGGAACGCTACGCAGGGCAAAAGCGATTCTCGTCCTCCGTGCTTGCTTTTTCTCAGAAAGAGCCGTGGTGTGCTTTTTCGCCGGAAAACGCGTTTTCGGCCGAAAACGTGTACGTTTGCACTTCCCGGCCACAGGGAAGCTGCTAGCCGGGAATTCTCTGCCTGGTTCTACCCGCTGCCCGGAACGCTACGCAGGGCAAAAGCGATTCTCGTCCTCCGTGCTTGCTTTTTCTCAGAAAGAGCCGTGGTGTGCGTTTTCGCCGGAAAACGCGTTTTCGGCCGAAAACGTGTACGTTTGCACTTCCCGGCCACAGGGAAGCTGCTAGCCGGGAATTCTCTGCCTGGTTCTACCCGCTGCCAGGAACGCTACGCAGGGCAAAAGCGATTCTCGTCCTCCGTGCTTGCTTTTTCTCAGAAAGAGCCATGGTGTGCTTTTTCGCCGGAAAACGCGTTTTCGGCCGAAAACGTGTACGTTTGCACTTCCCGGCCACAGGGAAGCTGCTAGCCGGCAATTCGCTGCCTATTTCTACCCGCTGCTCAGAACGCTACGCAGGGCAAAAGCGATTCTCGTCCTCCGTGCTTGCTTTTTCTCAGAAAGAGCCGTGGTGTGCGTTTTCGCCGGAAAACGCGTTTTCGGCCGAAAACGTGTACGTTTGCACTTCCCGGCCACAGGGAAGCTGCTAGCCGGCAATTCGCTGCCTATTTCTACCCGCTGCTCAGAACGCTACGCAGGGCAAAAGCGATTCTCGTCCTCCGTGCTTGCTTTTTCTCAGAAAGAGCCGTGGTGTGCGTTTTCGCCGGAAAACGCGTTTTCGGCTGAAAACGTGTACGTTTGCACTTCCCCGCCACAGGGAAGCTGCTAGACGGGAATTCTCTACCTGGTTCTACCCGCTGCCCGGAACGCTACGCAGGGCAAAAGCGATTCTCGTCCTCCGTGCTTGCTTTTTCTCAGAAAGAGCCATGGTGTGCTTTTTCTCCGTAAAACGCGTTTTCGGCCGGAAACGTGTACGTTTGCACTTCCCGGCCACAGGGAAGCTGCTAGCCGGCAATTCGCTGCCTGGTTCTACCCGCTGCCCGGAACGCTACGCAGGGCAAAAGCGATTCTCGTCCTCCGTGCTTGCTTTTTCTCAGAAAGAGCCGTGGTGTGCGTTTTCGCCGGAAAACGCGTTTTCGGCCGAAAACGTGTACGTTTGCACTTCCCGGCCACAGGGAAGCTGCTAGCCGGGAATTCTCTGCCTGGTTCTACCCGCTGCCCGGAACGCTACGCAGGGCAAAAGCGATTCTCGTCCTCCGTGCTTGCTTTTTCTCAGAAAGAGCCGTGGTGTGCGTTTTCGCCGGAAAACGCGTTTTCGGCCGAAAACGTGTACGTTTGCACTTCCCGGCCACAGGGAAGCTGCTAGCCCGGAATTCTCTGCCTGGTTCTACCCGCTGCCCGGAACGCTACGCAGGGCAAAAGCGATTCTCGTCCTCCGTGCTTGCTTTTTCTCAGAAAGAGCCGTGGTGTGCGTTTTCGCCGGAAAACGCGTTTTCGGCCGAAAACGTGTACGTTTGCACTTCCCGGCCACAGGGAAGCTGCTAGACGGGAATTCTCTGCCTGGTTCTACCCGCTGCCAGGAACGCTACGCAGGGCAAAAGCGATTCTCGTCCTCCGTGCTTGCTTTTTCTCAGAAAGAGCCATGGTGTGCTTTTTCGCCGGAAAACGAGTTTTCGGCCGAAAACGTGTACGTTTGCACTTCCCGGCCACAGGGAAGCTGCTATCCGGCAATTCGCTGCCTATTTCTACCCGCTGCTCAGAACGCTACGCAGGGCAAAAGCGATTCTCGTCCTCCGTGCTTGCTTTTTCTCAGAAAGAGCCGTGGTGTGCGTTTTCGCCGGAAAACGCGTTTTCGGCCGAAAACGTGTACGTTTGCACTTCCCGGCCACAGGGAAGCTGCTAGCCGGGAATTCTCTGCCTGGTTCTACCCGCTGCCAGGAACGCTACGCAGGGCAAAAGCGATTCTCGTCCTCCGTGCTTGCTTTTTCTCAGAAAGAGCCATGGTGTGCTTTTTCGCCGGAAAACGCGTTTTCGGCCGAAAACGTGTACGTTTGCACTTCCCGGCCACAGGGAAGCTGCTAGCCGGCAATTCGCTGCCTATTTCTACCCGCTGCTCAGAACGCTACGCAGGGCAAAAGCGATTCTCGTCCTCCGTGCTTGCTTTTTCTCAGAAAGAGCCGTGGTGTGCGTTTTCGCCGGAAAACGCGTTTTCGGCTGAAAACGTGTACGTTTGCACTTCCCCGCCACAGGGGAGCTGCTAGACGGGAATTCTCTACCTGGTTCTACCCGCTGCCCGGAACGCTACGCAGGGCAAAAGCGATTCTCGTCCTCCGTGCTTGCTTTTTCTCAGAAAGAGCCATGGTGTGCTTTTTCTCCTTAAAACGCGTTTTCGGCCGGAAACGTGTACGTTTGCACTTCCCGGCCACAGGGAAGCTGCTAGCCGGCAATTCGCTGCCTGGTTCTACCCGCTGCCCGGAACGCTACGCAGGGCAAAAGCGATTCTCGTCCTCCGTGCTTGCTTTTTCTCAGAAAGAGCCGTGGTGTGCGTTTTCTCCGGAAAACGCGTTTTCGGCCGAAAACGTGTACGTTTGCACTTCCCGGCCACAGGGAAGCTGCTAGCCGGGAATTCTCTGCCTGGTTCTACCCGCTGCCCGGAACGCTACGCAGGGCAAAAGCGATTCTCGTCCTCCGTGCTTGCTTTTTCTCAGAAAGAGCCGTGGTGTGCGTTTTCGCCAGAAAACGCGTTTTCGGCCGAAAACGTGTACGTTTGCACTTCCCCGCCACAGGGAAGCTGCTAGCCGGGAATTCTCTGCCTGGTTATACCCGCTGCCCGGAACGCTACGCAGGGCAAAAGCGATTCTCGTCCTCCGTGCTTGCATTTTCTCAGAAAGAGCCGTGGTGTGCGTTTTCGCCGGAAAACGCGTTTTCGGCCGAAAACGTGTACGTTTGCACTTCCCCGCCACAGGGAAGCTGCTAGCCGGGAATTCTCTGCCTGGTTCTACCCGCTGCCCGGAACGCTACGCAGGGCAAAAGCGATTCTCGTCCTCCGTGCTTGCTTTTTCTCAGAAAGAGCCGTGGTGTGCGTTTTCGCCGGAAAACGCGTTTTCGGCCGAAAACGTGTACGTTTGCACTTCCCCGCCACAGGGAAGCTGCTAGCCGGGAATTCTCTGCCTGGTTCTACCCGCTGCCCGGAACGCTACGCAGGGCAAAAGGGATTCTCGTCCTCCGTGCTTGCTTTTTCTCAGAAAGAGCCGTGGTGTGCGTTTTCGCCGGTAAACACGTTTTCGGCCGAAAACGTGTACGTTTGCACTTCCCCGCCACAGGGAAGCTGCTAGACGGGAATTCTCTGCCTGGTTCTACCCGCTGCCCGGAACGCTACGCAGGGCAAAAGCGATTCTCGTCCTCCGTGCTTGCTTTTTCTCAGAAAGAGCCATGGTGTGCTTTTTCGCCGGAAAACGCGTTTTCGGCCGAAAACGTGTACGTTTGCACTTCCCCGACACAGGGAAGCTGCTAGCCGGGAATTCTCTGCCTGGTTATACCCGCTGCCCGGAACGCTACGCAGGGCAAAAGCGATTCTCGTCCTCCGTGCTTGCTTTTTCTCAGAAAGAGCCGTGGTGTGCGTTTTCGCCGGAAAACGCGTTTTCGGCCGAAAACGTGTACGTTTGCACTTCCCCGCCACAGGGAAGCTGCTAGCCGGGAATTCTCTGCCTGGTTCTACCCGCTGCCCGGAACGCTACGCAGGGCAAAAGCGATTCTCGTCCTCCGTGCTTGCTTTTTCTCAGAAAGAGCCGTGGTGTGCGTTTTCGCCGGAAAACGCGTTTTCGGCCGAAAACGTGTACGTTTGCACTTCCCGGCCACAGGGAAGCTGCTAGCCGGGAATTCTCTGCCTGGTTCTACCCGCTGCCCGGAACGCTACGCAGGGCAAAAGCGATTCTCGTCCTCCGTGCTTGCTTTTTCTCAGAAAGAGCCGTGGTGTTCGTTTTCGCCAGAAAACGCGTTTTCGGCCGAAAACGTGTAAGTTTGCACTTCCCCGCCACAGGGAAGCTGCTAGCCGGGAATTCTCTGCCTGGTTCTACCCGCTGCCCGGAACGCTACGCAGGGCAAAAGCGATTCTCGTCCTCCGTGCTTGCTTTTTCTCAGAAAGAGCCGTGGTGTGCGTTTTCGCCGGAAAACGCGTTTTCGGCCGAAAACGTGTACGTTTGCACTTCCCGGCCACAGGGAAGCTGCTAGACGGGAATTCTCTGCCTGGTTCTACCCGCTGCTCAGAACGCTACGCAGGGCAAAAGCGATTCTCGTCCTCCGTGCTTGCTTTTTCTCAGAAAGAGCCGTGGTGTGCGTTTTCGCCGGAAAACGCGTTTTCGGCCGAAAACGTGTACGTTTGCACTTCCCCGCCACAGGGAAGCTGCTAGCCGGGAATTCTCTGCCTGGTTCTACCCGCTGCCCGGAACGTTACGCAGGGCAAAAGCGATTCTCGTCCTCCGTGCTTGCTTTTTCTCAGAAAGAGCCGTGGTGTGCGTTTTCGCCGGAAAACGCGTTTTCGGCCGAAAACGTGTACGTTTGCACTTCCCGGCCACAGGGAAGCTGCTAGCCGGGAATTCTCTGCCTGGTTATACCCGCTGCCCGGAACGCTACGCAGGGCAAAAGCGATTCTCGTCCTCCGTGCTTGCTTTTTCTCAGAAAGAGCCGTGGTGTGCGTTTTCGCCGGAAAACGCGTTTTCGGCCGAAAACGTGTACGTTTGCACTTCCCGGCCACAGGGAAGCTGCTAGCCGGGAATTCTCTGCCTGGTTCTACCCGCTGCCAGGAACGCTACGCAGGGCAAAAGCGATTCTCGTCCTCCGTGCTTGCTTTTTCTCAGAAAGAGCCATGGTGTGCTTTTTCGCCGGAAAACGCGTTTTCGGCCGAAAACGTGTACGTTTGCACTTCCCGGCCACAGGGAAGCTGCTAGCCGGCAATTCGCTGCCTATTTCTACCCGCTGCCCGGAACGCTACGCAGGGCAAAAGCGATTCTCGTCCGCCGTGCTTGCTTTTTCTCAGAAAGAGCCGTGGTGTGAGTTTTCGCGGGAAAACGCGTTTTCGGCCGAAAACGTGTACGTTTGCTCTTCCCGGCCACAGGGAAGCTGCTAGCCGGGAATTCTCTGCCTGGTTCTACCCGCTGCCCGGAACACTACGCAGGGCAAAAGCGATTCTCGTCCTCCGTGCTTGCTTTTTCTCAGAAAGAGCCGTGGTGTGCGTTTTCGCCAGAAAACGCGTTTTCGGCCGAAAACGTGTACGTTTGCACTTCCCCGCCACAGGGAAGCTGCTAGCCGGGAATTCTCTGCCTGGTTCTACCCGCTGCCCGGAACGCTACGCAGGGCAAAAGCGATTCTCGTCCTCCGTGCTTGCTTTTTCTCAGAAAGTGCCGTGGTGTGCGTTTTCGCCGGAAAACGCGTTTTCGGCCGAAAACGTGTACGTTTGCACTTCCCGGCCACAGGGAAGCTGCTAGCCGGGAATTCTCTGCCTGGTTCTACCCGCTGCCCGGAACGCTACGCAGGGCAAAAGCGATTCTCGTCCTCCGTGCTTGCTTTTTCTCAGAAAGAGCCGTGGTGTGCGTTTTCGCCGGTAAACGCGTTTTCGGCCGAAAACGTGTACGTTTGCACTTCCCCGCCACAGGGAAGCTGCTAGACGGGAATTCTCTGCCTGGTTCTACCCGCTGCCCGGAACGCTACGCAGGGCAAAAGCGATTCTCGTCCTCCGTGCTTGCTTTTTCTCAGAAAGAGCCATGGTGTGCTTTTTCGCCGGAAAACGCTTTTTCGGCCGAAAACGTGTACGTTTGCACTTCCCCGCCACAGGGAAGCTGCTAGCCGGGAATTCTCTGCCTGGTTATACCCGCTGCCCGGAACGCTACGCAGGGCAAAAGCGATTCTCGTCCTCCGTGCTTGCTTTTTCTCAGAAAGAGCCGTGGTGTGCGTTTTCGCCGGAAAACGCGTTTTCGGCCGAAAACGTGTACGTTTGCACTTCCCGGCCACAGGGAAGCTGCTAGCCGGGAATTCTCTGCCTGGTTCTACCCGCTGCCCGGAACGCTACGCAGGGCAAAAGCGATTCTCGTCCTCCGTGCTTGCTTTTTCTCAGAAAGAGCCGTGGTGTGAGTTTTCGCGGGAAAACGCGTTTTCGGCCGAAAACCTGTACGTTTGCACTTCCCCGCCACAGGGAAGCTGCTAGCCGGGAATTCTCTGCCTGGTTCTACCCGCTGCCCGGAACGCTACGCAGGGCAAAAGCGATTCTCGTCCTCCGTGCTTGCTTTTTCTCAGAAAGAGCCGTGGTGTGCTTTTTCGCCGGAAAACGCGTTTTCGGCCGAAAACGTGTACGTTTGCACTTCCCCGCCACAGGGAAGCTGCTAGCCGGCAATTCGCTGCCTGGTTCTACCCGCTGCCCGGAACGCTACGCAGGGCAAAAGCGATTCTCGTCCTCCGTGCTTGCTTTTTCTCAGAAAGAGCCGTGGTGTGAGTTTTCGCGGGAAAACGCGTTTTCGGCCGAAAACCTGTACGTTTGCACTTCCCCGCCACAGGGAAGCTGCTAGCCGGGAATTCTCTGCCTGGTTCTACCCGCTGCCCGGAACGCTACGCAGGGCAAAAGCGATTCTCGTCCTCCGTGCTTGCTTTTTCTCAGAAAGAGCCGTGGTGTGCGTTTTCGCCAGAAAACGCGTTTTCGGCCGAAAACGTGTACGTTTGCACTTCCCGGCCACAGGGAAGCTGCTAGCCGGGAATTCTCTGCCTGGTTCTACCCGCTGCCCGGAACGCTACGCAGGGCAAAAGCGATTCTCGTCCTCCGTGCTTGCTTTTTCTCAGAAAGTGCCGTGGTGTGCGTTTTCGCCGGAAAACGCGTTTTCGGCCGAAAACGTGTACGTTTGCACTTCCCGGCCACAGGGAAGCTGCTAGCCGGGAATTCTCTGCCTGGTTCTACCCGCTGCCCGGAACGCTACGCAGGGCAAAAGCGATTCTCGTCCTCCGTGCTTGCTTTTTCTCAGAAAGAGCCGTGGTGTGCGTTTTCGCCGGTAAACGCGTTTTCGGCCGAAAACGTGTACGTTTGCACTTCCCCGCCACAGGGAAGCTGCTAGACGGGAATTCTCTGCCTGGTTCTACCCGCTGCCCGGAACGCTACGCAGGGCAAAAGCGATTCTCGTCCTCCGTGCTTGCTTTTTCTCAGAAAGAGCCATGGTGTGCTTTTTCGCCGGAAAACGCGTTTTCGGCCGAAAACGTGTACGTTTGCACTTCCCCGCCACAGGGAAGCTGCTAGCCGGGAATTCTCTGCCTGGTTATACCCGCTGCCCGGAACGCTACGCAGGGCAAAAGCGATTCTCGTCCTCCGTGCTTGCTTTTTCTCAGAAAGAGCCGTGGTGTGCGTTTTCGCCGGAAAACGCGTTTTCGGCCGAAAACGTGTACGTTTGCACTTCCCGGCCACAGGGAAGCTGCTAGCCGGGAATTCTCTGCCTGGTTCTACCCGCTGCCCGGAACGCTACGCAGGGCAAAAGCGATTCTCGTCCTCCGTGCTTGCTTTTTCTCAGAAAGAGCCGTGGTGTGCGTTTTCACCAGAAAACGCGTTTTCGGCCGAAAACGTGTAAGTTTGCACTTCCCCGCCACAGGGAAGCTGCTAGCCGGGAATTCTCTGCCTGGTTCTACCCGCTGCCCGGAACGCTACGCAGGGCAAAAGCGATTCTCGTCCTCCGTGCTTGCTTTTTCTCAGAAAGAGCCGTGGTGTGCGTTTTCGCCGGAAAACGCGTTTTCGGCCGAAAACGTGTACGTTTGCACTTCCCGGCCACAGGGAAGCTGCTAGCCGGGAATTCTCTGCCTGGTTCTACCCGCTGCCCGGAACGCTACGCAGGGCAAAAGCGATTCTCGTCCTCCGTGCTTGCTTTTTCTCAGAAAGAGCCGTGGTGTGCGTTTTCGCCAGAAAACGCGTTTTCGGCCGAAAACGTGTACGTTTGCACTTCCCCGCCACAGGGAAGCTGCTAGCCGGGAATTCTCTGCCTGGTTCTACCCGCTGCTCAGAACGCTACGCAGGGCAAAAGCGATTCTCGTCCTCCGTGCTTGCTTTTTCTCAGAAAGAGCCGTGGTGTGCGTTTTCGCCGGAAAACGCGTTTTCGGCCGAAAACGTGTACGTTTGCACTTCCCGGCCACAGGGAAGCTGCTAGCCGGGAATTCTCTGCCTGGTTCTACCCGCTGCCCGGAACGCTACGCAGGGCAAAAGCGATTCTCGTCCTCCGTGCTTGCTTTTTCTCAGAAAGAGCCGTGGTGTGCGTTTTCGCCAGAAAACGCGTTTTCGGCCGAAAACGTGTACGTTTGCACTTCCCCGCCACAGGGAAGCTGCTAGCCGGGAATTCTCTGCCTGGTTATACCCGCTGCCCGGAACGCTACGCAGGGCAAAAGCGATTCTCGTCCTCCGTGCTTGCTTTTTCTCAGAAAGAGCCGTGGTGTGCGTTTTCGCCGGAAAACGCGTTTTCGGCCGAAAACGTGTACGTTTGCACTTCCCCGCCACAGGGAAGCTGCTAGCCGGGAATTCTCTGCCTGGTTCTACCCGCTGCCCGGAACGCTACGCAGGGCAAAAGCGATTCTCGTCCTCCGTGCTTGCTTTTTCTCAGAAAGAGCCGTGGTGTGCGTTTTCGCCGGTAAACACGTTTTCGGCCGAAAACGTGTACGTTTGCACTTCCCCGCCACAGGGAAGCTGCTAGACGGGAATTCTCTGCCTGGTTCTACCCGCTGCCCGGAACGCTACGCAGGGCAAAAGCGATTCTCGTCCTCCGTGCTTGCTTTTTCTCAGAAAGAGCCATGGTGTGCTTTTTCGCCGGAAAACGCGTTTTCGGCCGAAAACGTGTACGTTTGCACTTCCCGGCCACAGGGAAGCTGCTAGCCGGGAATTCTCTGCCTGGTTCTACCCGCTGCTCAGAACGCTACGCAGGGCAAAAGCGATTCTCGTCCTCCGTGCTTGCTTTTTCTCAGAAAGAGCCGTGGTGTGCGTTTTCGCCGGAAAACGCGTTTTCGGCTGAAAACGTGTACGTTTGCACTTCCCCGCCACAGGGAAGCTGCTAGACGGGAATTCTCTACCTGGTTCTACCCGCTGCCCGGAACGCTACGCAGGGCAAAAGCGATTCTCGTCCTCCGTGCTTGCTTTTTCTCAGAAAGAGCCATGGTGTGCTTTTTCTCCGTAAAACGCGTTTTCGGCCGGAAACGTGTACGTTTGCACTTCCCGGCCACAGGGAAGCTGCTAGCCGGCAATTCGCTGCCTGGTTCTACCCGCTGCCCGGAACGCTACGCAGGGCAAAGCGATTCTCGTCCTCCGTGCTTGCTTTTTCTCAGAAAGAGCCGTGGTGTGCGTTTTCGCCGGAAAACGCGTTTTCGGCCGAAAACGTGTACGTTTGCACTTCCCGGCCACAGGGAAGCTGCTAGCCGGGAATTCTCTGCCTGGTTCTACCCGCTGCCCGGAACGCTACGCAGGGCAAAAGCGATTCTCGTCCTCCGTGCTTGCTTTTTCTCAGAAAGAGCCGTGGTGTGCGTTTTCGCCAGAAAACGCGTTTTCGGCCGAAAACGTGTACGTTTGCACTTCCCGGCCACAGGGAAGCTGCTAGCCGGGAATTCTCTGCCTGGTTATACCCGCTGCCCGGAACGCTACGCAGGGCAAAAGCGATTCTCGTCCTCCGTGCTTGCATTTTCTCAGAAAGAGCCGTGGTGTGCGTTTTCGCCGGAAAACGCGTTTTCGGCCGAAAACGTGTACGTTTGCACTTCCCCGCCACAGGGAAGCTGCTAGCCGGGAATTCTCTGCCTGGTTCTACCCGCTGCCCGGAACGCTACGCAGGGCAAAAGCGATTCTCGTCCTCCGTGCTTGCTTTTTCTCAGAAAGAGCCGTGGTGTGCGTTTTCGCCGGAAAACGCGTTTTCCTCCGAAAACGTGTACGTTTGCACTTCCCCGCCACAGGGAAGCTGCTAGCCGGGAATTCTCTGCCTGGTTCTACCCTCTGCCCGCAACGCTACGCAGGGCAAAAGCGATTCTCGTCCTCCGTGGTTGCTTTTTCTCAGAAAGAGCCGTGGTGTGCGTTTTCGCCGGAAAACGCGTTTTCGGCCGAAAACGTGTACGTTTGCACTTCCCCGCCACAGGGAAGCTGCTAGACGGGAATTCTCTGCCTGGTTCTACCCGCTGCCCGGAACGCTACGCAGGGCAAAAGCGATTCTCGTCCTCCGTGCTTGCTTTTTCTCAGAAAGAGCCGTGGTGTGCTTTTTCGCCGGAAAACGCGTTTTCGGCCGAAAACGTGTACGTTTGCACTTCCCCGCCACAGGGAAGCTGCTAGCCGGGAATTCTCTGCCTGGTTCTACCCGCTGCTCAGAACGCTACGCAGGGCAAAAGCGATTCTCGTCCTCCGTGCTTGCTTTTTCTCAGAAAGAGCCGTGGTGTGCGTTTTCGCCGGAAAACGCGTTTTCGGCCGAAAACGTGTACGTTTGCACTTCCCCGCCACAGGGAAGCTGCTAGCCGGGAATTCTCTGCCTGGTTCTACCCGCTGCCCGGAACGCTACGCAGGGCAAAAGCGATTCTCGTCCTCCGTGCTTGCTTTTTCTCAGAAAGAGCCGTGGTGTGCGTTTTCGCCAGAAAACGCGTTTTCGGCCGAAAACGTGTACGTTTGCACTTCCCGGCCACAGGGAAGCTGCTAGCCGGGAATTCTCTGCCTGGTTATACCCGCTGCCCGGAACGCTACGCAGGGCAAAAGCGATTCTCGTCCTCCGTGCTTGCATTTTCTCAGAAAGAGCCGTGGTGTGCGTTTTCGCCGGAAAACGCGTTTTCGGCCGAAAACGTGTACGTTTGCACTTCCCGGCCACAGGGAAGCTGCTAGCCGGGAATTCTCTGCCTGGTTCTACCCGCTGCCCGGAACGCTACGCAGGGCAAAAGCGATTCTCGTCCTCCGTGCTTGCTTTTTCTCAGAAAGAGCCGTGGTGTGCGTTTTCACCAGAAAACGCGTTTTCGGCCGAAAACGTGTAAGTTTGCACTTCCCCGCCACAGGGAAGCTGCTAGCCGGGAATTCTCTGCCTGGTTCTACCCGCTGCTCAGAACGCTACGCAGGGCAAAAGCGATTCTCGTCCTCCGTGCTTGCTTTTTCTCAGAAAGAGCCGTGGTGTGCGTTTTCGCCGGAAAACGCGTTTTCGGCCGAAAACGTGTACGTTTGCACTTCCCGGCCACAGGGAAGCTGCTAGCCGGGAATTCTCTGCCTGGTTCTACCCGCTGCTCAGAACGCTACGCAGGGCAAAAGCGATTCTCGTCCTCCGTGCTTGCTTTTTCTCAGAAAGAGCCGTGGTGTGCGTTTTCGCCGGAAAACGCGTTTTCGGCTGAAAACGTGTACGTTTGCACTTCCCCGCCACAGGGAAGCTGCTAGACGGGAATTCTCTACCTGGTTCTACCCGCTGCCCGGAACGCTACGCAGGGCAAAAGCGATTCTCGTCCTCCGTGCTTGCTTTTTCTCAGAAAGAGCCATGGTGTGCTTTTTCTCCGTAAAACGCGTTTTCGGCCGGAAACGTGTACGTTTGCACTTCCCGGCCACAGGGAAGCTGCTAGCCGGCAATTCGCTGCCTGGTTCTACCCGCTGCCCGGAACGCTACGCAGGGCAAAAGCGATTCTCGTCCTCCGTGCTTGCTTTTTCTCAGAAAGAGCCGTGGTGTGCGTTTTCGCCGGAAAACGCGTTTTCGGCCGAAAACGTGTACGTTTGCACTTCCCGGCCACAGGGAAGCTGCTAGCCGGGAATTCTCTGCCTGGTTCTACCCGCTGCCCGGAACGCTACGCAGGGCAAAAGCGATTCTCGTCCTCCGTGCTTGCATTTTCTCAGAAAGAGCCGTGGTGTGCGTTTTCGCCGGAAAACGCGTTTTCGGCCGAAAACGTGTACGTTTGCACTTCCCCGCCACAGGGAAGCTGCTAGCCGGGAATTCTCTGCCTGGTTCTACCCGCTGCCCGGAACGCTACGCAGGGCAAAAGCGATTCTCGTCCTCCGTGCTTGCTTTTTCTCAGAAAGAGCCGTGGTGTGCGTTTTCGCCGGAAAACGCGTTTTCGGCCGAAAACGTGTACGTTTGCACTTCCCCGCCACAGGGAAGCTGCTAGCCGGGAATTCTCTGCCTGGTTCTACCCGCTGCCCGGAACGCTACGCAGGGCAAAAGCGATTCTCGTCCTCCGTGGTTGCTTTTTCTCAGAAAGAGCCGTGGTGTGCGTTTTCGCCGGAAAACGCGTTTTCGGCCGAAAACGTGTACGTTTGCACTTCCCCGCCACAGGGAAGCTGCTAGACGGGAATTCTCTGCCTGGTTCTACCCGCTGCCCGGAACGCTACGCAGGGCAAAAGCGATTCTCGTCCTCCGTGCTTGCTTTTTCTCAGAAAGAGCCATGGTGTGCTTTTTCGCCGGAAAACGCGTTTTCGGCCGAAAACGTGTACGTTTGCACTTCCCCGCCACAGGGAAGCTGCTAGCCGGGAATTCTCTGCCTGGTTCTACCCGCTGCTCAGAACGCTACGCAGGGCAAAAGCGATTCTCGTCCTCCGTGCTTGCTTTTTCTCAGAAAGAGCCGTGGTGTGCGTTTTCGCCGGAAAACGCGTTTTCGGCCGAAAACGTGTACGTTTGCACTTCCCGGCCACAGGGAAGCTGCTAGCCGGGAATTCTCTGCCTGGTTCTACCCGCTGCCCGGAACGCTACGCAGGGCAAAAGCGATTCTCGTCCTCCGTGCTTGCTTTTTCTCAGAAAGAGCCGTGGTGTGCGTTTTCGCCAGAAAACGCGTTTTCGGCCGAAAACGTGTACGTTTGCACTTCCCCGCCACAGGGAAGCTGCTAGCCGGGAATTCTCTGCCTGGTTATACCCGCTGCCCGGAACGCTACGCAGGGCAAAAGCGATTCTCGTCCTCCGTGCTTGCTTTTTCTCAGAAAGAGCCGTGGTGTGCGTTTTCGCCGGAAAACGCGTTTTCGGCCGAAAACGTGTACGTTTGCACTTCCCGGCCACAGGGAAGCTGCTAGCCGGGAATTCTCTGCCTGGTTCTACCCGCTGCCCGGAACGCTACGCAGGGCAAAAGCGATTCTCGTCCTCCGTGCTTGCTTTTTCTCAGAAAGAGCCGTGGTGTGCGTTTTCACCAGAAAACGCGTTTTCGGCCGAAAACGTGTACGTTTGCACTTCCCGGCCACAGGGAAGCTGCTAGCCGGGAATTCTCTGCCTGGTTCTACCCGCTGCTCAGAACGCTACGCAGGGCAAAAGCGATTCTCGTCCTCCGTGCTTGCTTTTTCTCAGAAAGAGCCGTGGTGTGCGTTTTCGCCAGAAAACGCGTTTTCGGCCGAAAACGTGTACGTTTGCACTTCCAGGCCACAGGGAAGCTGCTAGCCGGGAATTCTCTGCCTGGTTCTACCCGCTGCCCGGAACGCTACGCAGGGCAAAAGCGATTCTCGTCCTCCGTGCTTGCTTTTTCTCAGAAAGAGCCGTGGTGTGCGTTTTCGCCAGAAAACGCGTTTTCGGCCGAAAACGTGTACGTTTGCACTTCCCCGCCACAGGGAAGCTGCTAGCCGGGAATTCTCTGCCTGGTTATACCCGCTGCCCGGAACGCTACGCAGGGCAAAAGCGATTCTCGTCCTCCGTGCTTGCTTTTTCTCAGAAAGAGCCGTGGTGTGCGTTTTCGCCGGAAAACGCGTTTTCGGCCGAAAACGTGTACGTTTGCACTTCCCGGCCACAGGGAAGCTGCTAGCCGGGAATTCTCTGCCTGGTTCTACCCGCTGCCCGGAACGCTACGCAGGGCAAAAGCGATTCTCGTCCTCCGTGCTTGCTTTTTCTCAGAAAGAGCCGTGGTGTGCGTTTTCACCAGAAAACGCGTTTTCGGCCGAAAACGTGTAAGTTTGCACTTCCCCGCCACAGGGAAGCTGCTAGCCGGGAATTCTCTGCCTGGTTCTACCCGCTGCCCGGAACGCTACGCAGGGCAAAAGCGATTCTCGTCCTCCGTGCTTGCTTTTTCTCAGAAAGAGCCGTGGTGTGCGTTTTCGCCGGAAAACGCGTTTTCGGCCGAAAACGTGTACGTTTGCACTTCCCGGCCACAGGGAAGCTGCTAGCCGGGAATTCTCTGCCTGGTTCTACCCGCTGCCCGGAACGCTACGCAGGGCAAAAGCGATTCTCGTCCTCCGTGCTTGCTTTTTCTCAGAAAGAGCCGTGGTGTGCTTTTTCGCCGGAAAACGCCTTTTCGGCCGAAAACGTGTACGTTTGCACTTCCCGGCCACAGGGAAGCTGCTAGACGGGAATTCTCTGCCTGGTTCTACCCGCTGCTCAGAACGCTACGCAGGGCAAAAGCGATTCTCGTCCTCCGTGCTTGCTTTTTCTCAGAAAGAGCCGTGGTGTGCGTTTTCGCCGGAAAACGCGTTTTCGGCCGAAAACGTGTACGTTTGCACTTCCCCGCCACAGGGAAGCTGCTAGCCGGGAATTCTCTGCCTGGTTCTACCCGCTGCCCGGAACGCTACGCAGGGCAAAAGCGATTCTCGTCCTCCGTGCTTGCTTTTTCTCAGAAAGAGCCGTGGTGTGCGTTTTCGCCGGAAAACGCGTTTTCGGCCGAAAACGTGTACGTTTGCACTTCCCGGCCACAGGGAAGCTGCTAGCCGGGAATTCTCTGCCTGGTTATACCCGCTGCCCGGAACGCTACGCAGGGCAAAAGCGATTCTCGTCCTCCGTGCTTGCTTTTTCTCAGAAAGAGCCGTGGTGTGCGTTTTCGCCGGAAAACGCGTTTTCGGCCGAAAACGTGTACGTTTGCACTTCCCGGCCACAGGGAAGCTGCTAGCCGGGAATTCTCTGCCTGGTTCTACCCGCTGCCAGGAACGCTACGCAGGGCAAAAGCGATTCTCGTCCTCCGTGCTTGCTTTTTCTCAGAAAGAGCCATGGTGTGCTTTTTCGCCGGAAAACGCGTTTTCGGCCGAAAACGTGTACGTTTGCACTTCCCGGCCACAGGGAAGCTGCTAGCCGGCAATTCGCTGCCTATTTCTACCCGCTGCCCGGAACGCTACGCAGGGCAAAAGCGATTCTCGTCCGCCGTGCTTGCTGTTTCTCAGAAAGAGCCGTGGTGTGAGTTTTCGCGGGAAAACGCGTTTTCGGCCGAAAACCTGTACGTTTGCACTTCCCCGCCACAGGGAAGCTGCTAGCCGGGAATTCTCTGCCTGGTTCTACCCGCTGCCCGGAACGCTACGCAGGGCAAAAGCGATTCTCGTCCTCCGTGCTTGCTTTTTCTCAGAAAGAGCCGTGGTGTGCGTTTTCGCCGGAAAACGCGTTTTCGGCCGAAAACGTGTACGTTTGCACTTCCCGGCCACAGGGAAGCTGCTAGCCGGGAATTCTCTGCCTGGTTCTACCCGCTGCCCGGAACACTACGCAGGGCAAAAGCGATTCTCGTCCTCCGTGCTTGCTTTTTCTCAGAAAGAGCCGTGGTGTGCGTTTTCGCCAGAAAACGCGTTTTCGGCCGAAAACGTGTACGTTTGCACTTCCCCGCCACAGGGAAGCTGCTAGCCGGGAATTCTCTGCCTGGTTCTACCCGCTGCCCGGAACGCTACGCAGGGCAAAAGCGATTCTCGTCCTCCGTGCTTGCTTTCTCTCAGAAAGAGCCGTGGTGTGCGTTTTCGCCGGAAAACGCGTTTTCGGCCGAAAACGTGTACGTTTGCACTTCCCGGCCACAGGGAAGCTGCTAGCCGGGAATTCTCTGCCTGGTTCTACCCGCTGCCCGGAACGCTACGCAGGGCAAAAGCGATTCTCGTCCTCCGTGCTTGCTTTTTCTCAGAAAGAGCCGTGGTGTGCGTTTTCGCCGGTAAACGCGTTTTCGGCCGAAAACGTGTACGTTTGCACTTCCCCGCCACAGGGAAGCTGCTAGACGGGAATTCTCTGCCTGGTTCTACCCGCTGCCCGGAACGCTACGCAGGGCAAAAGCGATTCTCGTCCTCCGTGCTTGCTTTTTCTCAGAAAGAGCCATGGTGTGCTTTTTCGCCGGAAAACGCGTTTTCGGCCGAAAACGTGTACGTTTGCACTTCCCGGCCACAGGGAAGCTGCTAGCCGGCAATTCGCTGCCTATTTCTACCCGCTGCTCAGAACGCTACGCAGGGCAAAAGCGATTCTCGTCCTCCGTGCTTGCTTTTTCTCAGAAAGAGCCGTGGTGTGCGTTTTCGCCGGAAAACGCGTTTTCGGCCGAAAACGTGTACGTTTGCACTTCCCGGCCACAGGGAAGCTGCTAGCCGGGAATTCTCTGCCTGGTTCTACCCGCTGCCCGGAACGCTACGCTGGGCAAAAGCGATTCTCGTCCTCCGTGCTTGCTTTTTCTCAGAAAGAGCCGTGGTGTGCGTTTTCGCTAGAAAACGCGTTTTCGGCCGAAAACGTGTACGTTTGCACTTCCCGGCCACAGGGAAGCTGCTAGCCGGGAATTCTCTGCCTGTTTCTACCCGCTGCCCGGAACGCTACGCAGGGCAAAAGCGATTCTCGTCCTCCGTGATTGCTTTTTCTCAGAAAGAGCCGTGGTGTGCGTTTTCGCCGGAAAACGCGTTTTCGGCCGAAAACCTGTACGTTTGCACTTCCCGGCCACAGGGAAGCTGCTAGCCGGGAATTCTCTGCCTGGTTCTACCCGCTGCCCGGAACGCTACGCAGGGCAAAAGCGATTCTCGTCCTCCGTGCTTGCTTTTTCTCAGAAAGAGCCGTGGTGTGCGTTTTCGCCGGAAAACGCGTTTTCGGCCGAAAACGTGTACGTTTGCACTTCCCCGCCACAGGGAAGCTGCTAGACGGGAATTCTCTGCCTGGTTCTACCCGCTGCCCGGAACGCTACGCAGGGCAAAAGCGATTCTCGTCCTCCGTGCTTGCTTTTTCTCAGAAAGAGCCATGGTGTGCTTTTTCGCCGGAAAACGCGTTTTCGGCCGAAAACGTGTACGTTTGCACTTCCCGGCCACAGGGAAGCTGCTAGCCGGCAATTCGCTGCCTATTTCTACCCGCTGCTCAGAACGCTACGCAGGGCAAAAGCGATTCTCGTCCTCCGTGCTTGCTTTTTCTCAGAAAGAGCCGTGGTGTGCGTTTTCGCCGAAAAACGCGTTTTCGGCCGAAAACGTGTACGTTTGCACTTCCCCGCCACAGGGAAGCTGCTAGCCGGGAATTCTCTGCCTGGTTCTACCCGCTGCCCGGAACGCTACGCTGGGCAAAAGCGATTCTCGTCCTCCGTGCTTGCTTTTTCTCAGAAAGAGCCGTGGTGTGCGTTTTCGCTAGAAAACGCGTTTCCGGCCGAAAACGTGTACGTTTGCACTTCCCGGCCACAGGGAAGCTGCTAGCCGGGAATTCTCTGCCTGGTTCTACCCGCTGCCCGGAACGCTACGCAGGGCAAAAGCGATTCTCGTCCTCCGTGCTTGCTTTTTCTCTGAAAGAGCCGTGGTGTGCGTTTTCGCTGGAAAACGCGTTTTCGGCCGAAAACGTGTACGTTTGCACTTCCCGGCCACAGGGAAGCTGCTAGCCGGGAATTCTCTGCCTGGTTCTACCCGCTGCCCGGAACGCTACGCAGGGCAAAAGCGATTCTCGTCCTCCGTGCTTGCTTTTTCTCAGAAAGAGCCGTGGTGTGCGTTTTCGCCGGAAAACGCGTTTTCGGCCGAAAACGTGTACGTTTGCACTTCCCGGCCACAGGGAAGCTGCTAGCCGGGAATTCTCTGCCTGGTTCGACCCGCTGCCAGGAACGCTACGCAGGGCAAAAGCGATTCTCGTCCTCCGTGCTTGCTTTTTCTCAGAAAGAGCCATGGTGTGCTTTTTCGCCGGAAAACGCGTTTTCGGCCGAAAACGTGTACGTTTGCACTTCCCGGCCACAGGGAAGCTGCTAGCCGGCAATTCGCTGCCTATTTCTACCCGCTGCTCAGAACGCTACGCAGGGCAAAAGCGATTCTCGTCCTCCGTGCTTACTTTTTCTCAGAAAGAGCCGTGGTGTGCGTTTTCGCCGGAAAACGCGTTTTCGGCCGAAAACGTGTACGTTTGCACTTCCCGGCCACAGGGAAGCTGCTAGCCGGGAATTCTCTGCCTGGTTCTACCCGCTGCCAGGAACGCTACGCAGGGCAAAAGCGATTCTCGTCCTCCGTGCTTGCTTTTTCTCAGAAAGAGCCGTGGTGTGCGTTTTCGCCGGAAAACGCGTTTTCGGCCGAAAACGTGTACGTTTGCACTTCCCGGCCACAGGGAAGCTGCTAGCCGGCAATTCGCTGCCTATTTCTACCCGCTGCTCAGAACGCTACGCAGGGCAAAAGCGATTCTCGTCCTCCGTGCTTGCTTTTTCTCAGAAAGAGCCGTGGTGTGCGTTTTCGCCGGAAAACGCGTTTTCGGCCGAAAACGTGTACGTTTGCACTTCCCGGCCACAGGGAAGCTGCTAGCCGGGAATTCTCTGCCTGGTTCTACCCGCTGCCCGGAACGCTACGCAGGGCAAAAGCGATTCTCGTCCTCCGTGCTTGCTTTATCTCAGAAAGAGCCGTGGTGTGCGTTTTCGCTAGAAAACGCGTTTTCGGCCGAAAACGTGTACGTTTGCACTTCCCCGCCACAGGGAAGCTGCTAGCCGGGAATTCTCTGCCTGGTTATACCCGCTGCCCGGAACGCTACGCAGGGCAAAAGCGATTCTCGTCCTCCGTGCTTGCATTTTCTCAGAAAGAGCCGTGGTGTGCGTTTTCGCCGGAAAACGCGTTTTCGGCCGAAAACGTGTACGTTTGCACTTCCCCGCCACAGGGAAGCTGCTAGCCGGGAATTCTCTGCCTGGTTCTACCCGCTGCCCGGAACGCTACGCAGGGCAAAAGCGATTCTCGTCCTCCGTGCTTGCTTTTTCTCAGAAAGAGCCGTGGTGTGCGTTTTCGCCGGAAAACGCGTTTTCGGCCGAAAACGTGTACGTTTGCACTTCCCGGCCACAGGGAAGCTGCTAGCCGGGAATTCTCTGCCTGGTTCTACCCGCTGCCCGGAACGCTACGCAGGGCAAAAGCGATTCTCGTCCTCCGTGCTTGCTTTTTCTCAGAAAGAGCCGTGGTGTGCGTTTTCGCCGGTAAACACGTTTTCGGCCGAAAACGTGTACGTTTGCACTTCCCCGCCACAGGGAAGCTGCTAGACGGGAATTCTCTGCCTGGTTCTACCCGCTGCCCGGAACGCTACGCAGGGCAAAAGCGATTCTCGTCCTCCGTGCTTGCTTTTTCTCAGAAAGAGCCATGGTGTGCTTTTTCGCCGGAAAACGCGTTTTCGGCCGAAAACGTGTACGTTTGCACTTCCCGGCCACAGGGAAGCTGCTAGCCGGGAATTCTCTGCCTGGTTCTACCCGCTGCTCAGAACGCTACGCAGGGCAAAAGCGATTCTCGTCCTCCGTGCTTGCTTTTTCTCAGAAAGAGCCGTGGTGTGCGTTTTCGCCGGAAAACGCGTTTTCGGCCGAAAACGTGTACGTTTGCACTTCCCGGCCACAGGGAAGCTGCTAGCCGGGAATTCTCTGCCTGGTTCTACCCGCTGCCCGGAACGCTACGCAGGGCAAAAGCGATTCTCGTCCTCCGTGCTTGCTTTTTCTCAGAAAGAGCCGTGGTGTGCGTTTTCGCCAGAAAACGCGTTTTCGGCCGAAAACGTGTACGTTTGCACTTCCCCGCCACAGGGAAGCTGCTAGCCGGGAATTCTCTGCCTGGTTCTACCCGCTGCCCGGAACGCTACGCAGGGCAAAAGCGATTCTCGTCCTCCGTGCTTGCTTTTTCCCAGAAAGAGCCGTGGTGTGCGTTTTCGCCGGAAAACGCGTTTTTGGCCGAAAACGTGTACGTTTGCACTTCCCCGCCACAGGGAAGCTGCTAGACGGGAATTCTCTGCCTGGTTCTACCCGCTGCCCGGAACGCTACGCAGGGCAAAAGCGATTCTCGTCCTCCGTGCTTGCTTTTTCTCAGAAAGAGCCATGGTGTGCTTTTTCGCCGGAAAACGCCTTTTCGGCCGAAAACGTGTACGTTTGCACTTCCCGGCCACAGGGAAGCTGCTAGACGGGAATTCTCTGCCTGGTTCTACCCGCTGCCCGGAACGCTACGCAGGGCAAAAGCGATTCTCGTCCTCCGTGCTTGCTTTTTCCCAGAAAGAGCCGTGGTGTGCGTTTTCGCCGGAAAACGCGTTTTCGGCCGAAAACGTGTACGTTTGCACTTCCCCGCCACAGGGAAGCTGCTAGACGGGAATTCTCTGCCTGGTTCTACCCGCTGCCCGGAACGCTACGCAGGGCAAAAGCGATTCTCGTCCTCCGTGCTTGCTTTTTCTCAGAAAGAGCCATGGTGTGCTTTTTCGCCGGAAAACGCCTTTTCGGCCGAAAACGTGTACGTTTGCACTTCCCGGCCACAGGGAAGCTGCTAGACGGGAATTCTCTGCCTGGTTCTACCCGCTGCTCAGAACGCTACGCAGGGCAAAAGCGATTCTCGTCCTCCGTGCTTGCTTTTTCTCAGAAAGAGCCGTGGTGTGCGTTTTCGCCGGAAAACGCGTTTTCGGCCGAAAACGTGTACGTTTGCACTTCCCGGCCACAGGGAAGCTGCTAGCCGGGAATTCTCTGCCTGGTTCTACCCGCTGCCCGGAACGCTACGCAGGGCAAAAGCGATTCTCGTCCTCCGTGCTTGCTTTTTCTCAGAAAGAGCCGTGGTGTGCGTTTTCGCCGGAAAACGCGTTTTCGGCCGAAAACGTGTACGTTTGCACTTCCCGGCCACAGGGAAGCTGCTAGCCGGGAATTCTCTGCCTGGTTCTACCCGCTGCCAGGAACGCTACGCAGGGCAAAAGCGATTCTCGTCCTCCGTGCTTGCTTTTTCTCAGAAAGAGCCATGGTGTGCTTTTTCGCCGGAAAACGCGTTTTCGGCCAAAAACGTGTACGTTTGCACTTCCCGGCCACAGGGAAGCTGCTAGCCGGCAATTCGCTGCCTATTTCTACCCGCTGCCCGGAACGCTACGCAGGGCAAAAGCGATTCTCGTCCTCCGTGCTTGCTTTTTCTCAGAAAGAGCCGTGGTGTGAGTTTTCGCGGGAAAACGCGTTTTCGGCCGAAAACCTGTACGTTTGCACTTCCCGGCCACAGGGAAGCTGCTAGACGGGAATTCTCTGCCTGGTTCTACCCGCTGCCCGGAACGCTACGCAGGGCAAAAGCGATTCTCGTCCTCCGTGCTTGCTTTTTCTCAGAAAGAGCCGTGGTGTGCGTTTTCGCCGGAAAACGCGTTTTAGGCCGAAAACGTGTACGTTTGCACTTCCCGGCCACAGGGAAGCTGCTAGCCGGGAATTCTCTGCCTGGTTCTACCCGCTGCCCGGAACACTACGCAGGGCAAAAGCGATTCTCGTCCTCCGTGCTTGCTTTTTCTCAGAAAGAGCCGTGGTGTGCGTTTTCGCCGGAAAACGCGTTTTCGGCCGAAAACGTGTACGTTTGCACTTCCCGGCCACAGGGAAGCTGCTAGCCGGGAATTCTCTGCCTGGTTCTACCCGCTGCCCGGAACGCTACGCAGGGCAAAAGCGATTCTCGTCCTCCGTGCTTGCTTTTTCTCAGAAAGAGCCGTGGTGTGCGTTTTCGCCGGTAAACGCGTTTTCGGCCGAAAACGTGTACGTTTGCACTTCCCCGCCACAGGGAAGCTGCTAGACGGGAATTCTCTGCCTGGTTCTACCCGCTGCCCGGAACGCTACGCAGGGCAAAAGCGATTCTCGTCCTCCGTGCTTGCTTTTTCTCAGAAAGAGCCGTGGTGTGCGTTTTTGCCGGAAAACGCGTTTTCGGCCGAAAACGTGTACGTTTGCACTTCCCCGCCACAGGGAAGCTGCTAGCCGGGAATTCTCTGCCTGGTTCTACCCGCTGCCCGGAACGCTACGCTGGGCAAAAGCGATTCTCGTCCTCCGTGCTTGCTTTTTCTCAGAAAGAGCCGTGGTGTGCGTTTTCGCTAGAAAACGCGTTTTCGGCCGAAAACGTGTACGTTTGCACTTCCCGGCCACAGGGAAGCTGCTAGCCGGGAATTCTCTGCCTGTTTCTACCCGCTGCCCGGAACGCTACGCAGGGCAAAAGCGATTCTCGTCCTCCGTGCTTGCTTTATCTCAGAAAGAGCCGTGGTGTGCGTTTTCGCGGGAAAACGCGTTTTCGGCCGAAAACCTGTACGTTTGCACTTCCCGGCCACAGGGAAGCTGCTAGCCGGGAATTCTCTGCCTGGTTCTACCCGCTGCCCGGAACGCTACGCAGGGCAAAAGCGATTCTCGTCCTCCGTGCTTGCTTTTTCTCAGAAAGAGCCGTGGTGTGCGTTTTCGCCGGTAAACGCGTTTTCGGCCGAAAACGTGTACGTTTGCACTTCCCCGCCACAGGGAAGCTGCTAGACGGCAATTCGCTGCCTATTTCTACCCGCTGCTCAGAACGCTACGCAGGGCAAAAGCGATTCTCGTCCTCCGTGCTTGCTTTTTCTCAGAAAGAGCCGTGGTGTGCGTTTTCGCCGGAAAACGCGTTTTCGGCCGAAAACGTGTACGTTTGCACTTCCCCGCCACAGGGAAGCTGCTAGCCGGGAATTCTCTGCCTGGTTCTACCCGCTGCCCGGAACGCTACGCTGGGCAAAAGCGATTCTCGTCCTCCGTGCTTGCTTTTTCTCAGAAAGAGCCGTGGTGTGCGTTTTCGCTAGAAAACGCGTTTTCGGCCGAAAACGTGTACGTTTGCACTTCCCGGCCACAGGGAAGCTGCTAGCCGGGAATTCTCTGCCTGTTTCTACCCGCTGCCCGGAACGCTACGCAGGGCAAAAGCGATTCTCGTCCTCCGTGATTGCTTTTTCTCAGAAAGAGCCGTGGTGTGCGTTTTCGCGGGAAAACGCGTTTTCGGCCGAAAACCTGTACGTTTGCACTTCCCCGCCACAGGGAAGCTGCTAGACGGGAATTCTCTGCCTGGTTCTACCCGCTGCCCGGAACGCTACGCAGGGCAAAAGCGATTCTCGTCCTCCGTGCTTGCTTTTTCTCAGAAAGAGCCGTGGTGTGCGTTTTCGCCAGAAAACGCGTTTTCGGCCGAAAACGTGTACGTTTGCACTTCCCGGCCACAGGGAAGCTGCTAGCCGGGAATTCTCTGCCTGGTTCTACCCGCTGCCCGGAACACTACGCAGGGCAAAAGCGATTCTCGTCCTCCGTGCTTGCTTTTTCTCAGAAAGAGCCATGGTGTGCGTTTTCGCCGGAAAACGCGTTTTCGGCCGAAAACGTGTACGTTTGCACTTCCCGGCCACAGGGAAGCTGCTAGCCGGCAATTCGCTGCCTATTTCTACCCGCTGCTCAGAACGCTACGCAGGGCAAAAGCGATTCTCGTCCTCCGTGCTTGCTTTTTCTCAGAAAGAGCCGTGGTGTGCGTTTTCGCCGGAAAACGCGTTTTCGGCTGAAAACGTGTACGTTTGCACTTCCCCGCCACAGGGAAGCTGCTAGACGGGAATTCTCTACCTGGTTCTACCCGCTGCCCGGAACGCTACGCAGGGCAAAAGCGATTCTCGTCCTCCGTGCTTGCTTTTTCTCAGAAAGAGCCATGGTGTGCTTTTTCTCCGTAAAACGCGTTTTCGGCCGGAAACGTGTACGTTTGCACTTCCCGGCCACAGGGAAGCTGCTAGCCGGCAATTCGCTGCCTGGTTCTACCCGCTGCCCGGAACGCTACGCAGGGCAAAAGCGATTCTCGTCCTCCGTGCTTGCTTTTTCTCAGAAAGAGCCGTGGTGTGCGTTTTCGCCGGAAAACGCGTTTTCGGCCGAAAACGTGTACGTTTGCACTTCCCGGCCACAGGGAAGCTGCTAGCCGGGAATTCTCTGCCTGGTTCTACCCGCTGCCCGGAACGCTACGCAGGGCAAAAGCGATTCTCGTCCTCCGTGCTTGCTTTTTCTCAGAAAGAGCCGTGGTGTGCGTTTTCGCCGGAAAACGCGTTTTCGGCCGAAAACGTGTACGTTTGCACTTCCCGGCCACAGGGAAGCTGCTAGCCCGGAATTCTCTGCCTGGTTCTACCCGCTGCCCGGAACGCTACGCAGGGCAAAAGCGATTCTCGTCCTCCGTGCTTGCTTTTTCTCAGAAAGAGCCGTGGTGTGCGTTTTCGCCGGAAAACGCGTTTTCGGCCGAAAACGTGTACGTTTGCACTTCCCGGCCACAGGGAAGCTGCTAGACGGGAATTCTCTGCCTGGTTCTACCCGCTGCCAGGAACGCTACGCAGGGCAAAAGCGATTCTCGTCCTCCGTGCTTGCTTTTTCTCAGAAAGAGCCATGGTGTGCTTTTTCGCCGGAAAACGCGTTTTCGGCCGAAAACGTGTACGTTTGCACTTCCCGGCCACAGGGAAGCTGCTATCCGGCAATTCGCTGCCTATTTCTACCCGCTGCTCAGAACGCTACGCAGGGCAAAAGCGATTCTCGTCCTCCGTGCTTGCTTTTTCTCAGAAAGAGCCGTGGTGTGCGTTTTCGCCGGAAAACGCGTTTTCGGCCGAAAACGTGTACGTTTGCACTTCCCGGCCACAGGGAAGCTGCTAGCCGGGAATTCTCTGCCTGGTTCTACCCGCTGCCAGGAACGCTACGCAGGGCAAAAGCGATTCTCGTCCTCCGTGCTTGCTTTTTCTCAGAAAGAGCCATGGTGTGCTTTTTCGCCGGAAAACGCGTTTTCGGCCGAAAACGTGTACGTTTGCACTTCCCGGCCACAGGGAAGCTGCTAGCCGGCAATTCGCTGCCTATTTCTACCCGCTGCTCAGAACGCTACGCAGGGCAAAAGCGATTCTCGTCCTCCGTGCTTGCTTTTTCTCAGAAAGAGCCGTGGTGTGCGTTTTCGCCGGAAAACGCGTTTTCGGCTGAAAACGTGTACGTTTGCACTTCCCCGCCACAGGGGAGCTGCTAGACGGGAATTCTCTACCTGGTTCTACCCGCTGCCCGGAACGCTACGCAGGGCAAAAGCGATTCTCGTCCTCCGTGCTTGCTTTTTCTCAGAAAGAGCCATGGTGTGCTTTTTCTCCTTAAAACGCGTTTTCGGCCGGAAACGTGTACGTTTGCACTTCCCGGCCACAGGGAAGCTGCTAGCCGGCAATTCGCTGCCTGGTTCTACCCGCTGCCCGGAACGCTACGCAGGGCAAAAGCGATTCTCGTCCTCCGTGCTTGCTTTTTCTCAGAAAGAGCCGTGGTGTGCGTTTTCGCCGGAAAACGCGTTTTCGGCCGAAAACGTGTACGTTTGCACTTCCCGGCCACAGGGAAGCTGCTAGCCGGGAATTCTCTGCCTGGTTCTACCCGCTGCCCGGAACGCTACGCAGGGCAAAAGCGATTCTCGTCCTCCGTGCTTGCTTTTTCTCAGAAAGAGCCGTGGTGTGCGTTTTCGCCAGAAAACGCGTTTTCGGCCGAAAACGTGTACGTTTGCACTTCCCCGCCACAGGGAAGCTGCTAGCCGGGAATTCTCTGCCTGGTTATACCCGCTGCCCGGAACGCTACGCAGGGCAAAAGCGATTCTCGTCCTCCGTGCTTGCATTTTCTCAGAAAGAGCCGTGGTGTGCGTTTTCGCCGGAAAACGCGTTTTCGGCCGAAAACGTGTACGTTTGCACTTCCCCGCCACAGGGAAGCTGCTAGCCGGGAATTCTCTGCCTGGTTCTACCCGCTGCCCGGAACGCTACGCAGGGCAAAAGCGATTCTCGTCCTCCGTGCTTGCTTTTTCTCAGAAAGAGCCGTGGTGTGCGTTTTCGCCGGAAAACGCGTTTTCGGCCGAAAACGTGTACGTTTGCACTTCCCCGCCACAGGGAAGCTGCTAGCCGGGAATTCTCTGCCTGGTTCTACCCGCTGCCCGGAACGCTACGCAGGGCAAAAGGGATTCTCGTCCTCCGTGCTTGCTTTTTCTCAGAAAGAGCCGTGGTGTGCGTTTTCGCCGGTAAACACGTTTTCGGCCGAAAACGTGTACGTTTGCACTTCCCCGCCACAGGGAAGCTGCTAGACGGGAATTCTCTGCCTGGTTCTACCCGCTGCCCGGAACGCTACGCAGGGCAAAAGCGATTCTCGTCCTCCGTGCTTGCTTTTTCTCAGAAAGAGCCATGGTGTGCTTTTTCGCCGGAAAACGCGTTTTCGGCCGAAAACGTGTACGTTTGCACTTCCCCGACACAGGGAAGCTGCTAGCCGGGAATTCTCTGCCTGGTTATACCCGCTGCCCGGAACGCTACGCAGGGCAAAAGCGATTCTCGTCCTCCGTGCTTGCTTTTTCTCAGAAAGAGCCGTGGTGTGCGTTTTCGCCGGAAAACGCGTTTTCGGCCGAAAACGTGTACGTTTGCACCTCCCCGCCACAGGGAAGCTGCTAGCCGGGAATTCTCTGCCTGGTTCTACCCGCTGCCCGGAACGCTACGCAGGGCAAAAGCGATTCTCGTCCTCCGTGCTTGCTTTTTCTCAGAAAGAGCCGTGGTGTGCGTTTTCGCCGGAAAACGCGTTTTCGGCCGAAAACGTGTACGTTTGCACTTCCCGGCCACAGGGAAGCTGCTAGCCGGGAATTCTCTGCCTGGTTCTACCCGCTGCCCGGAACGCTACGCAGGGCAAAAGCGATTCTCGTCCTCCGTGCTTGCTTTTTCTCAGAAAGAGCCGTGGTGTGCGTTTTCGCCAGAAAACGCGTTTTCGGCCGAAAACGTGTAAGTTTGCACTTCCCCGCCACAGGGAAGCTGCTAGCCGGGAATTCTCTGCCTGGTTCTACCCGCTGCCCGGAACGCTACGCAGGGCAAAAGCGATTCTCGTCCTCCGTGCTTGCTTTTTCTCAGAAAGAGCCGTGGTGTGCGTTTTCGCCGGAAAACGCGTTTTCGGCCGAAAACGTGTACGTTTGCACTTCCCGGCCACAGGGAAGCTGCTAGACGGGAATTCTCTGCCTGGTTCTACCCGCTGCTCAGAACGCTACGCAGGGCAAAAGCGATTCTCGTCCTCCGTGCTTGCTTTTTCTCAGAAAGAGCCGTGGTGTGCGTTTTCGCCGGAAAACGCGTTTTCGGCCGAAAACGTGTACGTTTGCACTTCCCCGCCACAGGGAAGCTGCTAGCCGGGAATTCTCTGCCTGGTTCTACCCGCTGCCCGGAACGTTACGCAGGGCAAAAGCGATTCTCGTCCTCCGTGCTTGCTTTTTCTCAGAAAGAGCCGTGGTGTGCGTTTTCGCCGGAAAACGCGTTTTCGGCCGAAAACGTGTACGTTTGCACTTCCCGGCCACAGGGAAGCTGCTAGCCGGGAATTCTCTGCCTGGTTATACCCGCTGCCCGGAACGCTACGCAGGGCAAAAGCGATTCTCGTCCTCCGTGCTTGCTTTTTCTCAGAAAGAGCCGTGGTGTGCGTTTTCGCCGGAAAACGCGTTTTCGGCCGAAAACGTGTACGTTTGCACTTCCCGGCCACAGGGAAGCTGCTAGCCGGGAATTCTCTGCCTGGTTCTACCCGCTGCCAGGAACGCTACGCAGGGCAAAAGCGATTCTCGTCCTCCGTGCTTGCTTTTTCTCAGAAAGAGCCATGGTGTGCTTTTTCGCCGGAAAACGCGTTTTCGGCCGAAAACGTGTACGTTTGCACTTCCCGGCCACAGGGAAGCTGCTAGCCGGCAATTCGCTGCCTATTTCTACCCGCTGCCCGGAACGCTACGCAGGGCAAAAGCGATTCTCGTCCGCCGTGCTTGCTTTTTCTCAGAAAGAGCCGTGGTGTGAGTTTTCGCGGGAAAACGCGTTTTCGGCCGAAAACGTGTACGTTTGCTCTTCCCGGCCACAGGGAAGCTGCTAGCCGGGAATTCTCTGCCTGGTTCTACCCGCTGCCCGGAACACTACGCAGGGCAAAAGCGATTCTCGTCCTCCGTGCTTGCTTTTTCTCAGAAAGAGCCGTGGTGTGCGTTTTCGCCAGAAAACGCGTTTTCGGCCGAAAACGTGTACGTTTGCACTTCCCCGCCACAGGGAAGCTGCTAGCCGGGAATTCTCTGCCTGGTTCTACCCGCTGCCCGGAACGCTACGCAGGGCAAAAGCGATTCTCGTCCTCCGTGCTTGCTTTTTCTCAGAAAGTGCCGTGGTGTGCGTTTTCGCCGGAAAACGCGTTTTCGGCCGAAAACGTGTACGTTTGCACTTCCCGGCCACAGGGAAGCTGCTAGCCGGGAATTCTCTGCCTGGTTCTACCCGCTGCCCGGAACGCTACGCAGGGCAAAAGCGATTCTCGTCCTCCGTGCTTGCTTTTTCTCAGAAAGAGCCGTGGTGTGCGTTTTCGCCGGTAAACGCGTTTTCGGCCGAAAACGTGTACGTTTGCACTTCCCCGCCACAGGGAAGCTGCTAGACGGGAATTCTCTGCCTGGTTCTACCCGCTGCCCGGAACGCTACGCAGGGCAAAAGCGATTCTCGTCCTCCGTGCTTGCTTTTTCTCAGAAAGAGCCATGGTGTGCTTTTTCGCCGGAAAACGCGTTTTCGGCCGAAAACGTGTACGTTTGCACTTCCCCGCCACAGGGAAGCTGCTAGCCGGGAATTCTCTGCCTGGTTATACCCGCTGCCCGGAACGCTACGCAGGGCAAAAGCGATTCTCGTCCTCCGTGCTTGCTTTTTCTCAGAAAGAGCCGTGGTGTGCGTTTTCGCCGGTAAACGCGTTTTCGGCCGAAAACGTGTACGTTTGCACTTCCCCGCCACAGGGAAGCTGCTAGACGGGAATTCTCTGCCTGGTTCTACCCGCTGCCCGGAACGCTACGCAGGGCAAAAGCGATTCTCGTCCTCCGTGCTTGCTTTTTCTCAGAAAGAGCCATGGTGTGCTTTTTCGCCGGAAAACGCGTTTTCGGCCGAAAACGTGTACGTTTGCACTTCCCGGCCACAGGGAAGCTGCTAGCCGGGAATTCACTGCCTGGTTCTACCCGCTGCCCGGAACGCTACGCAGGGCAAAAGCGATTCTCGTCCTCCGTGCTTGCTTTTTCTCAGAAAGAGCCGTGGTGTGCGTTTTCGCCGGAAAACGCGTTTTCGGCCGAAAACGTGTACGTTTGCACTTCCCGGCCACAGGGAAGCTGCTAGCCGGGAATTCTCTGCCTGGTTCTACCCGCTGCCCGGAACGCTACGCAGGGCAAAAGCGATTCTCGTCCTCCGTGCTTGCTTTTTCTCAGAAAGAGCCGTGGTGTGCGTTTTCACCAGAAAACGCGTTTTCGGCCGAAAACGTGTAAGTTTGCACTTCCCCGCCACAGGGAAGCTGCTAGCCGGGAATTCTCTGCCTGGTTCTACCCGCTGCCCGGAACGCTACGCAGGGCAAAAGCGATTCTCGTCCTCCGTGCTTGCTTTTTCTCAGAAAGAGCCGTGGTGTGCGTTTTCGCCGGAAAACGCGTTTTCGGCCGAAAACGTGTACGTTTGCACTTCCCGGCCACAGGGAAGCTGCTAGCCGGGAATTCTCTGCCTGGTTCTACCCGCTGCCCGGAACGCTACGCAGGGCAAAAGCGATTCTCGTCCTCCGTGCTTGCTTTTTCTCAGAAAGAGCCGTGGTGTGCGTTTTCGCCAGAAAACGCGTTTTCGGCCGAAAACGTGTACGTTTGCACTTCCCCGCCACAGGGAAGCTGCTAGCCGGGAATTCTCTGCCTGGTTCTACCCGCTGCTCAGAACGCTACGCAGGGCAAAAGCGATTCTCGTCCTCCGTGCTTGCTTTTTCTCAGAAAGAGCCGTGGTGTGCGTTTTCGCCGGAAAACGCGTTTTCGGCCGAAAACGTGTACGTTTGCACTTCCCGGCCACAGGGAAGCTGCTAGCCGGGAATTCTCTGCCTGGTTCTACCCGCTGCCCGGAACGCTACGCAGGGCAAAAGCGATTCTCGTCCTCCGTGCTTGCTTTTTCTCAGAAAGAGCCGTGGTGTGCGTTTTCGCCAGAAAACGCGTTTTCGGCCGAAAACGTGTACGTTTGCACTTCCCCGCCACAGGGAAGCTGCTAGCCGGGAATTCTCTGCCTGGTTATACCCGCTGCCCGGAACGCTACGCAGGGCAAAAGCGATTCTCGTCCTCCGTGCTTGCTTTTTCTCAGAAAGAGCCGTGGTGTGCGTTTTCGCCGGAAAACGCGTTTTCGGCCGAAAACGTGTACGTTTGCACTTCCCCGCCACAGGGAAGCTGCTAGCCGGGAATTCTCTGCCTGGTTCTACCCGCTGCCCGGAACGCTACGCAGGGCAAAAGCGATTCTCGTCCTCCGTGCTTGCTTTTTCTCAGAAAGAGCCGTGGTGTGCGTTTTCGCCGGTAAACACGTTTTCGGCCGAAAACGTGTACGTTTGCACTTCCCCGCCACAGGGAAGCTGCTAGACGGGAATTCTCTGCCTGGTTCTACCCGCTGCCCGGAACGCTACGCAGGGCAAAAGCGATTCTCGTCCTCCGTGCTTGCTTTTTCTCAGAAAGAGCCATGGTGTGCTTTTTCGCAGGAAAACGCGTTTTCGGCCGAAAACGTGTACGTTTGCACTTCCCGGCCACAGGGAAGCTGCTAGCCGGGAATTCTCTGCCTGGTTCTACCCGCTGCTCAGAACGCTACGCAGGGCAAAAGCGATTCTCGTCCTCCGTGCTTGCTTTTTCTCAGAAAGAGCCGTGGTGTGCGTTTTCGCCGGAAAACGCGTTTTCGGCTGAAAACGTGTACGTTTGCACTTCCCCGCCACAGGGAAGCTGCTAGACGGGAATTCTCTACCTGGTTCTACCCGCTGCCCGGAACGCTACGCAGGGCAAAAGCGATTCTCGTCCTCCGTGCTTGCTTTTTCTCAGAAAGAGCCATGGTGTGCTTTTTCTCCGTAAAACGCGTTTTCGGCCGGAAACGTGTACGTTTGCACTTCCCGGCCACAGGGAAGCTGCTAGCCGGCAATTCGCTGCCTGGTTCTACCCGCTGCCCGGAACGCTACGCAGGGCAAAAGCGATTCTCGTCCTCCGTGCTTGCTTTTTCTCAGAAAGAGCCGTGGTGTGCGTTTTCGCCGGAAAACGCGTTTTCGGCCGAAAACGTGTACGTTTGCACTTCCCGGCCACAGGGAAGCTGCTAGCCGGGAATTCTCTGCCTGGTTCTACCCGCTGCCCGGAACGCTACGCAGGGCAAAAGCGATTCTCGTCCTCCGTGCTTGCTTTTTCTCAGAAAGAGCCGTGGTGTGCGTTTTCGCCAGAAAACGCGTTTTCGGCCGAAAACGTGTACGTTTGCACTTCCCGGCCACAGGGAAGCTGCTAGCCGGGAATTCTCTGCCTGGTTATACCCGCTGCCCGGAACGCTACGCAGGGCAAAAGCGATTCTCGTCCTCCGTGCTTGCATTTTCTCAGAAAGAGCCGTGGTGTGCGTTTTCGCCGGAAAACGCGTTTTCGGCCGAAAACGTGTACGTTTGCACTTCCCCGCCACAGGGAAGCTGCTAGCCGGGAATTCTCTGCCTGGTTCTACCCGCTGCCCGGAACGCTACGCAGGGCAAAAGCGATTCTCGTCCTCCGTGCTTGCTTTTTCTCAGAAAGAGCCGTGGTGTGCGTTTTCGCCGGAAAACGCGTTTTCGGCCGAAAACGTGTACGTTTGCACTTCCCCGCCACAGGGAAGCTGCTAGCCGGGAATTCTCTGCCTGGTTCTACCCTCTGCCCGCAACGCTACGCAGGGCAAAAGCGATTCTCGTCCTCCGTGGTTGCTTTTTCTCAGAAAGAGCCGTGGTGTGCGTTTTCGCCGGAAAACGCGTTTTCGGCCGAAAACGTGTACGTTTGCACTTCCCCGCCACAGGGAAGCTGCTAGACGGGAATTCTCTGCCTGGTTCTACCCGCTGCCCGGAACGCTACGCAGGGCAAAAGCGATTCTCGTCCTCCGTGCTTGCTTTTTCTCAGAAAGAGCCATGGTGTGCTTTTTCGCCGGAAAACGCGTTTTCGGCCGAAAACGTGTACGTTTGCACTTCCCCGCCACAGGGAAGCTGCTAGCCGGGAATTCTCTGCCTGGTTCTACCCGCTGCTCAGAACGCTACGCAGGGCAAAAGCGATTCTCGTCCTCCGTGCTTGCTTTTTCTCAGAAAGAGCCGTGGTGTGCGTTTTCGCCGGAAAACGCGTTTTCGGCCGAAAACGTGTACGTTTGCACTTCCCGGCCACAGGGAAGCTGCTAGCCGGGAATTCTCTGCCTGGTTCTACCCGCTGCCCGGAACGCTACGCAGGGCAAAAGCGATTCTCGTCTTCCGTGCTTGCTTTTTCTCAGAAAGAGCCGTGGTGTGCGTTTTCGCCAGAAAACGCGTTTTCGGCCGAAAACGTGTACGTTTGCACTTCCCCGCCACAGGGAAGCTGCTAGCCGGGAATTCTCTGCCTGGTTATACCCGCTGCCCGGAACGCTACGCAGGGCAAAAGCGATTCTCGTCCTCCGTGCTTGCTTTTTCTCAGAAAGAGCCGTGGTGTGCGTTTTCGCCGGAAAACGCGTTTTCGGCCGAAAACGTGTACGTTTGCACTTCCCGGCCACAGGGAAGCTGCTAGCCGGGAATTCTCTGCCTGGTTCTACCCGCTGCCCGGAACGCTACGCAGGGCAAAAGCGATTCTCGTCCTCCGTGCTTGCTTTTTCTCAGAAAGAGCCGTGGTGTGCGTTTTCACCAGAAAACGCGTTTTCGGCCGAAAACGTGTAAGTTTGCACTTCCCCGCCACAGGGAAGCTGCTAGCCGGGAATTCTCTGCCTGGTTCTACCCGCTGCTCAGAACGCTACGCAGGGCAAAAGCGATTCTCGTCCTCCGTGCTTGCTTTTTCTCAGAAAGAGCCGTGGTGTGCGTTTTCGCCGGAAAACGCGTTTTCGGCCGAAAACGTGTACGTTTGCACTTCCCGGCCACAGGGAAGCTGCTAGCCGGGAATTCTCTGCCTGGTTCTACCCGCTGCTCAGAACGCTACGCAGGGCAAAAGCGATTCTCGTCCTCCGTGCTTGCTTTTTCTCAGAAAGAGCCGTGGTGTGCGTTTTCGCCGGAAAACGCGTTTTCGGCTGAAAACGTGTACGTTTGCACTTCCCCGCCACAGGGAAGCTGCTAGACGGGAATTCTCTACCTGGTTCTACCCGCTGCCCGGAACGCTACGCAGGGCAAAAGCGATTCTCGTCCTCCGTGCTTGCTTTTTCTCAGAAAGAGCCATGGTGTGCTTTTTCTCCGTAAAACGCGTTTTCGGCCGGAAACGTGTACGTTTGCACTTCCCGGCCACAGGGAAGCTGCTAGCCGGCAATTCGCTGCCTGGTTCTACCCGCTGCCCGGAACGCTACGCAGGGCAAAAGCGATTCTCGTCCTCCGTGCTTGCTTTTTCTCAGAAAGAGCCGTGGTGTGCGTTTTCGCCGGAAAACGCGTTTTCGGCCGAAAACGTGTACGTTTGCACTTCCCGGCCACAGGGAAGCTGCTAGCCGGGAATTCTCTGCCTGGTTCTACCCGCTGCCCGGAACGCTACGCAGGGCAAAAGCGATTCTCGTCCTCCGTGCTTGCTTTTTCTCAGAAAGAGCCGTGGTGTGCGTTTTCGCCAGAAAACGTGTTTTCGGCCGAAAACGTGTACGTTTGCACTTCCCGGCCACAGGGAAGCTGCTAGCCGGGAATTCTCTGCCTGGTTATACCCGCTGCCCGGAACGCTACGCAGGGCAAAAGCGATTCTCGTCCTCCGTGCTTGCATTTTCTCAGAAAGAGCCGTGGTGTGCGTTTTCGCCGGAAAACGCGTTTTCGGCCGAAAACGTGTACGTTTGCACTTCCCCGCCACAGGGAAGCTGCTAGCCGGGAATTCTCTGCCTGGTTCTACCCGCTGCCCGGAACGCTACGCAGGGCAAAAGCGATTCTCGTCCTCCGTGCTTGCTTTTTCTCAGAAAGAGCCGTGGTGTGCGTTTTCGCCGGAAAACGCGTTTTCGGCCGAAAACGTGTACGTTTGCACTTCCCCGCCACAGGGAAGCTGCTAGCCGGGAATTCTCTGCCTGGTTCTACCCTCTGCCCGCAACGCTACGCAGGGCAAAAGCGATTCTCGTCCTCCGTGGTTGCTTTTTCTCAGAAAGAGCCGTGGTGTGCGTTTTCGCCGGAAAACGCGTTTTCGGCCGAAAACGTGTACGTTTGCACTTCCCCGCCACAGGGAAGCTGCTAGACGGGAATTCTCTGCCTGGTTCTACCCGCTGCCCGGAACGCTACGCAGGGCAAAAGCGATTCTCGTCCTCCGTGCTTGCTTTTTCTCAGAAAGAGCCATGGTGTGCTTTTTCGCCGGAAAACGCGTTTTCGGCCGAAAACGTGTACGTTTGCACTTCCCCGCCACAGGGAAGCTGATAGCCGGGAATTCTCTGCCTGGTTCTACCCGCTGCTCAGAACGCTACGCAGGGCAAAAGCGATTCTCGTCCTCCGTGCTTGCTTTTTCTCAGAAAGAGCCGTGGTGTGCGTTTTCGCCGGAAAACGCGTTTTCGGCCGAAAACGTGTACGTTTGCACTTCCCGGCCACAGGGAAGCTGCTAGCCGGGAATTCTCTGCCTGGTTCTACCCGCTGCCCGGAACGCTACGCAGGGCAAAAGCGATTCTCGTCCTCCGTGCTTGCTTTTTCTCAGAAAGAGCCGTGGTGTGCGTTTTCACCAGAAAACGCGTTTTCGGCCGAAAACGTGTACGTTTGCACTTCCCCGCCACAGGGAAGCTGCTAGCCGGGAATTCTCTGCCTGGTTATACCCGCTGCCCGGAACGCTACGCAGGGCAAAAGCGATTCTCGTCCTCCGTGCTTGCTTTTTCTCAGAAAGAGCCGTGGTGTGCGTTTTCGCCGGAAAACGCGTTTTCGGCCGAAAACGTGTACGTTTGCACTTCCCCGCCACAGGGAAGCTGCTAGACGGGAATTCTCTGCCTGGTTCTACCCGCTGCCCGGAACGCTACGCAGGGCAAAAGCGATTCTCGTCCTCCGTGCTTGCTTTTTCTCAGAAAGAGCCGTGGTGTGCGTTTTCACCAGAAAACGCGTTTTCGGCCGAAAACGTGTAAGTTTGCACTTCCCCGCCACAGGGAAGCTGCTAGCCGGGAATTCTCTGCCTGGTTCTACCCGCTGCTCAGAACGCTACGCAGGGCAAAAGCGATTCTCGTCCTCCGTGCTTGCTTTTTCTCAGAAAGAGCCGTGGTGTGCGTTTTCGCCGGAAAACGCGTTTTCGGCCGAAAACGTGTACGTTTGCACTTCCCGGCCACAGGGAAGCTGCTAGCCGGGAATTCTCTGCCTGGTTCTACCCGCTGCCCGGAACGCTACGCAGGGCAAAAGCGATTCTCGTCCTCCGTGCTTGCTTTTTCTCAGAAAGAGCCGTGGTGTGCGTTTTCGCCAGAAAACGCGTTTTCGGCCGAAAACGTGTACGTTTGCACTTCCCCGCCACAGGGAAGCTGCTAGCCGGGAATTCTCTGCCTGGTTATACCCGCTGCCCGGAACGCTACGCAGGGCAAAAGCGATTCTCGTCCTCCGTGCTTGCTTTTTCTCAGAAAGAGCCGTGGTGTGCGTTTTCGCCGGAAAACGCGTTTTCGGCCGAAAACGTGTACGTTTGCACTTCCCGGCCACAGGGAAGCTGCTAGCCGGGAATTCTCTGCCTGGTTCTACCCGCTGCCCGGAACGCTACGCAGGGCAAAAGCGATTCTCGTCCTCCGTGCTTGCTTTTTCTCAGAAAGAGCCGTGGTGTGCGTTTTCACCAGAAAACGCGTTTTCGGCCGAAAACGTGTAAGTTTGCACTTCCCCGCCACAGGGAAGCTGCTAGCCGGGAATTCTCTGCCTGGTTCTACCCGCTGCCCGGAACGCTACGCAGGGCAAAAGCGATTCTCGTCCTCCGTGCTTGCTTTTTCTCAGAAAGAGCCGTGGTGTGCGTTTTCGCCGGAAAACGCGTTTTCGGCCGAAAACGTGTACGTTTGCACTTCCCGGCCACAGGGAAGCTGCTAGACGGGAATTCTCTGCCTGGTTCTACCCGCTGCCCGGAACGCTACGCAGGGCAAAAGCGATTCTCGTCCTCCGTGCTTGCTTTTTCTCAGAAAGAGCCGTGGTGTGCTTTTTCGCCGGAAAACGCCTTTTCGGCCGAAAACGTGTACGTTTGCACTTCCCGGCCACAGGGAAGCTGCTAGACGGGAATTCTCTGCCTGGTTCTACCCGCTGCTCAGAACGCTACGCAGGGCAAAAGCGATTCTCGTCCTCCGTGCTTGCTTTTTCTCAGAAAGAGCCGTGGTGTGCGTTTTCGCCGGAAAACGCGTTTTCGGCCGAAAACGTGTACGTTTGCACTTCCCCGCCACAGGGAAGCTGCTAGCCGGGAATTCTCTGCCTGGTTCTACCCGCTGCCCGGAACGCTACGCAGGGCAAAAGCGATTCTCGTCCTCCGTGCTTGCTTTTTCTCAGAAAGAGCCGTGGTGTGCGTTTTCGCCGGAAAACGCGTTTTCGGCCGAAAACGTGTACGTTTGCACTTCCCGGCCACAGGGAAGCTGCTAGCCGGGAATTCTCTGCCTGGTTATACCCGCTGCCCGGAACGCTACGCAGGGCAAAAGCGATTCTCGTCCTCCGTGCTTGCTTTTTCTCAGAAAGAGCCGTGGTGTGCGTTTTCGCCGGAAAACGCGTTTTCGGCCGAAAACGTGTACGTTTGCACTTCCCGGCCACAGGGAAGCTGCTAGCCGGGAATTCTCTGCCTGGTTCTACCCGCTGCCAGGAACGCTACGCAGGGCAAAAGCGATTCTCGTCCTCCGTGCTTGCTTTTTCTCAGAAAGAGCCATGGTGTGCTTTTTCGCCGGAAAACGCGTTTTCAGCCGAAAACGTGTACGTTTGCACTTCCCGGCCACAGGGAAGCTGCTAGCCGGCAATTCGCTGCCTATTTCTACCCGCTGCCCGGAACGCTACGCAGGGCAAAAGCGATTCTCGTCCGCCGTGCTTGCTTTTTCTCAGAAAGAGCCGTGGTGTGAGTTTTCGCGGGAAAACGCGTTTTCGGCCGAAAACCTGTACGTTTGCACTTCCCCGCCACAGGGAAGCTGCTAGCCGGGAATTCTCTGCCTGGTTCTACCCGCTGCCCGGAACGCTACGCAGGGCAAAAGCGATTCTCGTCCTCCGTGCTTGCTTTTTCTCAGAAAGAGCCGTGGTGTGCGTTTTCGCCGGAAAACGCGTTTTCGGCCGAAAACGTGTACGTTTGCACTTCCCGGCCACAGGGAAGCTGCTAGCCGGGAATTCTCTGCCTGGTTCTACCCGCTGCCCGGAACACTACGCAGGGCAAAAGCGATTCTCGTCCTCCGTGCTTGCTTTTTCTCAGAAAGAGCCGTGGTGTGCGTTTTCGCCAGAAAACGCGTTTTCGGCCGAAAACGTGTACGTTTGCACTTCCCCGCCACAGGGAAGCTGCTAGCCGGGAATTCTCTGCCTGGTTATACCCGCTGCCCGGAACGCTACGCAGGGCAAAAGCGATTCTCGTCCTCCGTGCTTGCTTTCTCTCAGAAAGAGCCGTGGTGTGCGTTTTCGCCGGAAAACGCGTTTTCGGCCGAAAACGTGTACGTTTGCACTTCCCGGCCACAGGGAAGCTGCTAGCCGGGAATTCTCTGCCTGGTTCTACCCGCTGCCCGGAACGCTACGCAGGGCAAAAGCGATTCTCGTCCTCCGTGCTTGCTTTTTCTCAGAAAGAGCCGTGGTGTGCGTTTTCGCCGGTAAACGCGTTTTCGGCCGAAAACGTGTACGTTTGCACTTCCCCGCCACAGGGAAGCTGCTAGACGGGAATTCTCTGCCTGGTTCTACCCGCTGCCCGGAACGCTACGCAGGGCAAAAGCGATTCTCGTCCTCCGTGCTTGCTTTTTCTCAGAAAGAGCCGTGGTGTGCGTTTTCGCCGGAAAACGCGTTTTCGGCCGAAAACGTGTACGTTTGCACTTCCCGGCCACAGGGAAGCTGCTAGCCGGCAATTCGCTGCCTATTTCTACCCGCTGCTCAGAACGCTACGCAGGGCAAAAGCGATTCTCGTCCTCCGTGCTTGCTTTTTCTCAGAAAGAGCCGTGGTGTGCGTTTTCGCCGGAAAACGCGTTTTCGGCCGAAAACGTGTACGTTTGCACTTCCCGGCCACAGGGAAGCTGCTAGCCGGGAATTCTCTGCCTGGTTCTACCCGCTGCCCGGAACGCTACGCTGGGCAAAAGCGATTCTCGTCCTCCGTGCTTGCTTTTTCTCAGAAAGAGCCGTGGTGTGCGTTTTCGCTAGAAAACGCGTTTTCGGCCGAAAACGTGTACGTTTGCACTTCCCGGCCACAGGGAAGCTGCTAGCCGGGAATTCTCTGCCTGTTTCTACCCGCTGCCCGGAACGCTACGCAGGGCAAAAGCGATTCTCGTCCTCCGTGCTTGCTTTTTCTCAGAAAGAGCCGTGGTGTGCGTTTTCGCCGGAAAACGCGTTTTCGGCCGAAAACCTGTACGTTTGCACTTCCCGGCCACAGGGAAGCTGCTAGCCGGGAATTCTCTGCCTGGTTCTACCCGCTGCCAGGAACGCTACGTAGGGCAAAAGCGATTCTCGTCCTCCGTGCTTGCTTTTTCTCAGAAAGAGCCATGGTGTGCTTTTTCGCCGGAAAACGCGTTTTCGGCCGAAAACGTGTACGTTTGCACTTCCCGGCCACAGGGAAGCTGCTAGCCGGCAATTCGCTGCCTATTTCTACCCGCTGCTCAGAACGCTACGCAGGGCAAAAGCGATTCTCGTCCTCCGTGCTTGCTTTTTCTCAGAAAGAGCCGTGGTGTGCGTTTTCGCCGGAAAACGCGTTTTCGGCCGAAAACGTGTACGTTTGCACTTCCCGGCCACAGGGAAGCTGCTAGCCGGGAATTCTCTGCCTGGTTCTACCCGCTGCCCGGAACGCTACGCAGGGCAAAAGCGATTCTCGTCCTCCGTGCTTGCTTTTTCTCAGAAAGAGCCATGGTGTGCTTTTTCGCCGGAAAACGCGTTTTCGGCCGAAAACGTGTACGTTTGCACTTCCCGGCCACAGGGAAGCTGCTAGCCGGCAATTCGCTGCCTATTTCTACCCGCTGCTCAGAACGCTACGCAGGGCAAAAGCGATTCTCGTCCTCCGTGCTTGCTTTTTCTCAGAAAGAGCCGTGGTGTGCGTTTTCGCCGGAAAACGCGTTTTCGGCCGAAAACGTGTACGTTTGCACTTCCCCGCCACAGGGAAGCTGCTAGACGGGAATTCTCTACCTGGTTCTACCCGCTGCCCGGAACGCTACGCAGGGCAAAAGCGATTCTCGTCCTCCGTGCTTGCTTTTTCTCAGAAAGAGCCATGGTGTGCTTTTTCTCCGTAAAACGCGTTTTCGGCCGGAAACGTGTACGTTTGCACTTCCCGGCCACAGGGAAGCTGCTAGCCGGCAATTCGCTGCCTGGTTCTACCCGCTGCCCGGAACGCTACGCAGGGCAAAAGCGATTCTCGTCCTCCGTGCTTGCTTTTTCTCAGAAAGAGCCGTGGTGTGCGTTTTCGCCGGAAAACGCGTTTTCGGCCGAAAACGTGTACGTTTGCACTTCCCGGCCACAGGGAAGCTGCTAGCCGGGAATTCTCTGCCTGGTTCTACCCGCTGCCCGGAACGCTACGCAGGGCAAAAGCGATTCTCGTCCTCCGTGCTTGCTTTTTCTCAGAAAGAGCCGTGGTGTGCGTTTTCGCCAGAAAACGCGTTTTCGGCCGAAAACGTGTACGTTTGCACTTCCCCGCCACAGGGAAGCTGCTAGCCGGGAATTCTCTGCCTGGTTCTACCCGCTGCCCGGAACGCTACGCAGGGCAAAAGCGATTCTCGTCCTCCGTGCTTGCTTTTTCTCAGAAAGAGCCGTGGTGTGCGTTTTCGCCGGAAAACGCGTTTTCGGCCGAAAACGTGTACGTTTGCACTTCCCGGCCACAGGGAAGCTGCTAGCCGGGAATTCTCTGCCTGGTTCTACCCGCTGCCCGGAACGCTACGCAGGGCAAAAGCGATTCTCGTCCTCCGTGCTTGCTTTTTCTCAGAAAGAGCCGTGGTGTGCGTTTTCGCCGGTAAACACGTTTTCGGCCGAAAACGTGTACGTTTGCACTTCCCCGCCACAGGGAAGCTGCTAGACGGGAATTCTCTGCCTGGTTCTACCCGCTGCCCGGAACGCTACGCAGGGCAAAAGCGATTCTCGTCCTCTGTGCTTGCTTTTTCTCAGAAAGAGCCATGGTGTGCTTTTTCGCCGGAAAACGCGTTTTCGGCCGAAAACGTGTACGTTTGCACTTCCCGGCCACAGGGAAGCTGCTAGCCGGGAATTCTCTGCCTGGTTCTACCCGCTGCTCAGAACGCTACGCAGGGCAAAAGCGATTCTCGTCCTCCGTGCTTGCTTTTTCTCAGAAAGAGCCGTGGTGTGCGTTTTCGCCGGAAAACGCGTTTTCGGCCGAAAACGTGTACGTTTGCACTTCCCCGCCACAGGGAAGCTGCTAGCCGGGAATTCTCTGCCTAGTTCTACCCGCTGCCCGGAACGCTACGCAGGGCAAAAGCGATTCTCGTCCTCCGTGCTTGCTTTTTCTCAGAAAGAGCCGTGGTGTGCGTTTTCGCCAGAAAACGCGTTTTCGGCCGAAAACGTGTACGTTTGCACTTCCCCGCCACAGGGAAGCTGCTAGCCGGGAATTCTCTGCCTGGTTATACCCGCTGCCCGGAACGCTACGCAGGGCAAAAGCGATTCTCGTCCTCCGTGCTTGCTTTTTCTCAGAAAGAGCCGTGGTGTGCGTTTTCGCCGGAAAACGCGTTTTCGGCCGAAAACGTGTACGTTTGCACTTCCCGGCCACAGGGAAGCTGCTAGCCGGGAATTCTCTGCCTGGTTCTACCCGCTGCCCGGAACGCTACGCAGGGCAAAAGCGATTCTCGTCCTCCGTGCTTGCTTTTTCTCAGAAAGAGCCGTGGTGTGCGTTTTCGCCGGAAAACGCGTTTTCGGCCGAAAACGTGTACGTTTGCACTTCCCCGCCACAGGGAAGCTGCTAGCCGGGAATTCTCTGCCTGGTTCTACCCGCTGCCCGGAACGCTACGCAGGGCAAAAGCGATTCTCGTCCTCCGCGCTTGCTTTTTCTCAGAAAGAGCCGTGGTGTGCGTTTTCGCCGGAAAACGCGTTTTCGGCCGAAAACGTGTACGTTTGCACTTCCCGGCCACAGGGAAGCTGCTAGCCGGCAATTCGCTGCCTATTTCTACCCGCTGCTCAGAACGCTACGCAGGGCAAAAGCGATTCTCGTCCTCCGTGCTTGCTTTTTCTCAGAAAGAGCCGTGGTGTGCGTTTTCGCCGGAAAACGTGTTTTCGGCCGAAAACGTGTACGTTTGCACTTCCCCGCCACAGGGAAGCTGCTAGCCGGGAATTCTCTGCCTGGTTCTACCCGCTGCCCGGAACGCTACGCAGGGCAAAAGCGATTCTCGTCCTCCGTGCTTGCTTTTTCTCAGAAAGAGCCGTGGTGTGCGTTTTCGCCGGAAAACGCGTTTTCGGCCGAAAACGTGTACGTTTGCACTTCCCGGCCACAGGGAAGCTGCTAGACGGGAATTCTCTGCCTGGTTCTACCCGCTGCCCGGAACGCTACGCAGGGCAAAAGCGATTCTCGTCCTCCGTGCTTGCTTTTTCTCAGAAAGAGCCGTGGTGTGCGTTTTCGCCGGTAAATGGGTTTTCGGACGAAAACGTGTACGTTTGCACTTCCCGGCCACAGGGAAGCTGCTAGCCAGGAATTCTCTGCCTGGTTCTACCCGCTGCCCGGAACGCTACGCAGGGCAAAAGCGATTCTCGTCCTCCGTGCTTGCTTTTTCTCAGAAAGAGCCGTGGTGTGCGTTTTCGCCAGAAAACGCGTTTTCGGCGAAAACGTGTACGTTTGCACTTCCCGGCCACAGGGAAGCTGCTAGCCGGGAATTCTCTGCCTGGTTCTACCCGCTGCCCGGAACGCTACGCAGGGCAAAAGCGATTCTCGTCCTCCGTGCTTGCTTTTTCTCAGAAAGAGCCGTGGTGTGCGTTTTCGCCGGAAAACGCGTTTTCGGCCGAAAACGTGTACGTTTGCACTTCCCGGCCACAGGGAAGCTGCTAGCCGGGAATTCTCTGCCTGGTTCTACCCGCTGCCCGGAACACTACGCAGGGCAAAAGCGATTCTCGTCCTCCGTGCTTGCTTTTTCTCAGAAAGAGCCGTGGTGTGCGTTTTCGCCGGTAAACGCGTTTTCGGCCGAAAACGTGTACGTTTGCACTTCCCCGCCACAGGGAAGCTGCTAGCCGGGAATTCTCTGCCTGGTTCTACCCGCTGCCCGGAACGCTACGCAGGGCAAAAGCGATTCTCGTCCTCCGTGCTTGCTTTTTCTCAGAAAGAGCCGTGGTGTGCGTTTTCGCCGGAAAACGCGTTTTCGGCCGAAAACGTATACGTTTGCACTTCCCGGCCACAGGGAAGCTGCTAGCCGGGAATTCTCTGCCTGGTTCTACCCGCTGCCCGGAACGCTACGCAGGGCAAAAGCGGTTCTCGTCCTCCGTGCTTGCTTTTTCTCAGAAAGAGCCGTGGTGTGCGTTTTCGCCGGAAAACGCGTTTTCGGACGAAAACGTGTACGTTTGCACTTCCCCGCCACAGGGAAGCTGCTAGCCGGGAATTCTCTGCCTGGTTCTACCCGCTGCCCGGAACGCTACGCAGGGCAAAAGCGATTCTCGTCCTCCGTGCTTGCTTTTTCTCAGAAAGAGCCGTGGTGTGCGTTTTCGCCGGTAAACGCTTTTTCGGCCGAAAACGTGTACGTTTGCACTTCCCCGCCACAGGGAAGCTGCTAGCCGGGAATTCTCTGCCTGGTTCTACCCGCTGCCCGGAACGCTACGCAGGGCAAAAGCGATTCTCGTCCTCCGCGCTTGCTTTTTCTCAGAAAGAGCCGTGGTGTGCGTTTTCGCCGGAAAACGCGTTTTCGGCCGAAAACGTGTACGTTTGCACTTCCCGGCCACAGGGAAGCTGCTAGCCGGCAATTCGCTGCCTATTTCTACCCGCTGCTCAGAACGCTACGCAGGGCAAAAGCGATTCTCGTCCTCCGTGCTTGCTTTTTCTCAGAAAGAGCCGTGGTGTGCGTTTTCGCCGGAAAACGTGTTTTCGGCCGAAAACGTGTACGTTTGCACTTCCCCGCCACAGGGAAGCTGCTAGCCGGGAATTCTCTGCCTGGTTCTACCCGCTGCCCGGAACGCTACGCAGGGCAAAAGCGATTCTCGTCCTCCGTGCTTGCTTTTTCTCAGAAAGAGCCGTGGTGTGCGTTTTCGCCGGAAAACGCGTTTTCGGCCGAAAACGTGTACGTTTGCACTTCCCGGCCACAGGGAAGCTGCTAGCCGGGAATTCTCTGCCTGGTTCTACCCGCTGCCCGGAACGCTACGCAGGGCAAAAGCGATTCTCGTCCTCCGTGCTTGCTTGTTCTCAGAAAGAGCAGTAGTGTGCATTTTCGCCGGAAAACGCGTTTTCGGCGAAAACGTGTACGTTTGCACTTCCCGGCCACAGGGAAGCTGCTAGCCGGGAATTCTCTGCCTGGTTCTACCCGCTGCCCGGAACGCTACGCAGGGCAAAAGCGATTCTCGTCCTCCGTGCTTGCTTTTTCTCAGAAAGAGCCGTGGTGTTCGTTTTCGCGGGAAAACGCGTTTTCGGCCGAAAACCTGTACGTTTGCACTTCCCCGCCACAGGGAAGCTGCTAGCCGGGAATTCTCTGCCTGGTTCTACCCGCTGCCCGGAACGCTACGCAGGGCAAAAGCGATTCTCGTCCTCCGTGCTTGCTTTTTCTCAGAAAGAGCCGTGGTGTGCGTTTTCGCCAGAAAACGCGTTTTCGGCCGAAAACGTGTACGTTTGCACTTCCCGGCCACAGGGAAGCTGCTAGCCGGGAATTCTCTGCCTGGTTCTACCCGCTGCCCGGAACACTACGCAGGGCAAAAGCGATTCTCGTCCTCCGTGCTTGCTTTTTCTCAGAAAGAGCCGTGGTGTGCGTTTTCGCCAGAAAACGCGTTTTCGGCCGAAAACGTGTACGTTTGCACTTCCCCGCCACAGGGAAGCTGCTAGCCGGGAATTCTCTGCCTGGTTCTACCCGCTGCTCGAACGCTACGCAGGGCAAAAGCGATTCTCGTCCTCCGTGCTTGCTTTTTCTCAGAAAGAGCCGTGGTGTGCGTTTTCGCCGGAAAACGCATTTTCGGCCGAAAACGTGTACGTTTGCACTTCCCGGCCACAGGGAAGCTGCTAGCCGGGAATTCTCTGCCTGGTTCTACCCGCTGCCCGGAAGGCTACGCAGGGCAAAAGCGATTCTCGTCCTCCGTGCTTGCTTTTTCTCAGAAAGAGCCGTGGTGTGCGTTTTCGTCGGTAAACGCGTTTTCGGCCGAAAACGTGTACGTTTGCACTTCCCCGCCACAGGGAAGCTGCTAGACGGGAATTCTCTGCCTGGTTCTACCCGCTGCCCGGAACGCTACGCAGGGCAAAAGCGATTCTCGTCCTCCGTGCTTGCTTTTTCTCAGAAAGAGCCATGGTGTGCTTTTTCGCCGGAAAACGCGTTTTCGGCCGAAAACGTGTACGTTTGCACTTCCCGGCCACAGGGAAGCTGCTAGCCGGCAATTCGCTGCCTATTTCTACCCGCTGCTCAGAACGCTACGCAGGGCAAAAGCGATTCTCGTCCTCCGTGCTTGCTTTTTCTCAGAAAGAGCCGTGGTGTGCGTTTTCGCCGGAAAACGCGTTTTCGGCCGAAAACGTGTACGTTTGCACTTCCCCGCCACAGGGAAGCTGCTAGCCGGCAATTCGCTGCCTGGTTCTACCCGCTGCCCGGAACGCTACGCTGGGCAAAAGCGATTCTCGTCCTCCGTGCTTGCTTTTTCTCAGAAAGAGCCGTGGTGTGCGTTTTCGCTAGAAAACGAGTTTTCGGCCGAAAACGTGTACGTTTGCACTTCCCGGCCACAGGGAAGCTGCTAGCCGGGAATTCTCTGCCTGGTTCTACCCGCTGCTTGGAACGCTACGCAGGGCAAAAGCGATTCTCGTCCTCCGTGATTGCTTTTTCTCAGAAAGAGCCGTGGTGTGCGTTTTCGCGGGAAAACGCGTTTTCGGCCGAAAACGTGTACGTTTGCACTTCCCGGCCACAGGGAAGCTGCTAGCCGGGAATTCTCTGCCTGGTTCTACCCGCTGCCCGGAACGCTACGCAGGGCAAAAGCGATTCTCGTCCTCCGTGCTTGCTTTTTCTCAGAAAGAGCCGTGGTGTGCGTTTTCGTCGGTAAACGCGTTTTCGGCCGAAAACGTGTACGTTTGCACTTCCCCGCCACAGGGAAGCTGCTAGACGGGAATTCTCTGCCTGGTTCTACCCGCTGCCCGGAACGCTACGCAGGGCAAAAGCGATTCTCGTCCTCCGTGCTTGCTTTTTCTCAGAAAGAGCCATGGTGTGCTTTTTCGCCGGAAAACGCGTTTTCGGCCGAAAACGTGTACGTTTGCACTTCCCGGCCACAGGGAAGCTGCTAGCCGGCAATTCGCTGCCTATTTCTACCCGCTGCTCAGAACGCTACGCAGGGCAAAAGCGATTCTCGTCCTCCGTGCTTGCTTTTTCTCAGAAAGAGCCGTGGTGTGCGTTTTCGCCGGAAAACGCGTTTTCGGCCGAAAACGTGTACGTTTGCACTTCCCCGCCACAGGGAAGCTGCTAGCCGGCAATTCGCTGCCTGGTTCTACCCGCTGCCCGGAACGCTACGCTGGGCAAAAGCGATTCTCGTCCTCCGTGCTTGCTTTTTCTCAGAAAGAGCCGTGGTGTGCGTTTTCGCTAGAAAACGAGTTTTCGGCCGAAAACGTGTACGTTTGCACTTCCCGGCCACAGGGAAGCTGCTAGCCGGGAATTCTCTGCCTGGTTCTACCCGCTGCCCGGAACGCTACGCAGGGCAAAAGCGATTCTCGTCCTCCGTGATTGCTTTTTCTCAGAAAGAGCCGTGGTGTGCGTTTTCGCGGGAAAACGCGTTTTCGGCCGAAAACCTGTACGTTTGCACTTCCCGGCCACAGGGAAGCTGCTAGCCGGGAATTCTCTGCCTGGTTCTACCCGCTGCCCGGAACGCTACGCAGGGCAAAATCGATTCTCGTCCTCCGTGCTTGCTTTTTCTCAGAAAGAGCCGTGGTGTGCGTTTTCGCCAGAAAACGCGTTTTCGGCCGAAAACGTGTACGTTTGCACTTCCCGGCCACAGGGAAGCTGCTAGCCGGGAATCTCTGCCTGGTTCTACCCGCTGCCCGGAACACTACGCAGGGCAAAAGCGGTTCTCGTCCTCCGTGCTTGCTTTTTCTCAGAAAGAGCCGTGGTGTGCGTTTTCGCCGGAAAACGCGTTTTCGGCCGAAAACGTGTACGTTTGCACTTACCGGCCACAGGGAAGCTGCTAGCCGGGAATTCTCTGCCTGGTTCTACCCGCTGCCAGGAACGCTACGCAGGGCAAAAGCGATTCTCGTCCTCCGTGCTTGCTTTTTCTCAGAAAGAGCCGTGGTGTGCGTTTTCGCCGGAAAACGCGTTTTCGGCCGAAAACGTGTACGTTTGCACTTCCCCGCCACAGGGAAGCTGCTAGACGGCAATTCTCTGCCTGGTTCTACCCGCTGCCCGGAACGCTACGCAGGGCAAAAGCGATTCTCGTCCTCCGTGCTTGCTTTTTCTCAGAAAGAGCCGTGGTGTGCGTTTTCGCCGGAAAACGCGTTTTCGGCCGAAAACGTGTACGTTTGCACTTCCCGGCCACAGGGAAGCTGCTAGCCGGGAATTCTCTGCCTGGTTCTACCCGCTGCCCGGAACGCTACGCAGGGCAAAAGCGATTCTCGTCCTCCGTGCTTGCTTTTTCTCAGAAAGAGCCGTGGTGTGCGTTTTCGCCGGAAAACGCGTTTTCGGCCGAAAACGTGTACGTTTGCACTTCCCGGCCACAGGGAAGCTGCTAGCCGGGAATTCTCTGCCTGGTTCTACCCGCTGCCAGGAACGCTACGCAGGGCAAAAGCGATTCTCGTCCTCCGTGCTTGCTTTTTCTCAGAAAGAGCCATGGTGTGCTTTTTCGCGGGAAAACGCGTTTTCGGCCGAAAACGTGTACGTTTGCACTTCCCGGCCACAGGGAAGCTGCTAGCCGGCAATTCTCTGCCTGGTTCTACCCGCTGCCAGGAACGCTACGCAGGGCAAAAGCGATTCTCGTCCTCCGTGCTTGCTTTTTCTCAGAAAGAGCCATGGTGTGCTTTTTCGCCGGAAAACACGTTTTCGGCCGAAAACGTGTACGTTTGCACTTCCCGGCCACAGGGAAGCTGCTAGCCGGCAATTCGCTGCCTATTTCTACCCGCTGCTCAGAACGCTACGCAGGGCAAAAGCGATTCTCGTCCTCCGTGCTTGCTTTTTCTCAGAAAGAGCCGTGGTGTGCGTTTTCGCGGGAAAACGCGTTTTCGGCCGAAAACGTGTACGTTTGCACTTCCCGGCCACAGGGAAGCTGCTAGCCGGGAATTCTCTGCCTGGTTCTACCCGCTGCCCGGAACGCTACGCAGGGCAAAAGCGATTCTCGTCCTCCGTGCTTGCTTTTTCTCAGAAAGAGCCGTGGTGTGCGTTTTCGCCGGAAAACGCGTTTTCGGCCGAAAACGTGTACGTTTGCACTTCCCGGCCACAGGGAAGCTGCTAGCCGGGAATTCTCTGCCTGGTTCTACCCGCTGCTCACAACACTACGCAGGGCAAAAGCGATTCTCGTCCTCCGTGCTTGCTTTTTCTCAGAAAGAGCCGTGGTGTGCGTTTTCGCCGGAAAACGCGTTTTCGGCCGAAAACGTGTACGTTTGCACTTCCCGGCCACAGGGAAGCTGCTAGACGGGAATTCTCTGCCTGGTTCTACCCGCTGCCCGGAACGCTACGCAGGGCAAAAGCGATTCTCGTCCTCCGTGCTTGCTTTTTCCCAGAAAGAGCCGTGGTGTACGTTTTCGCGGGAAAACGCGTTTTCGGCCGAAAACCTGTACGTTTGCACTTCCCGGCCACAGGGAAGCTGCTAGACGGGAATTCTCTGCCTGGTTCTACCCGCTGCCCGGAACGCTACGCAGGGCAAAAGCGATTCTCGTCCTCCGTGCTTGCTTTTTCTCAGAAAGAGCCGTGGTGTGCGTTTTCGCCGGTAAATGGGTTTTCGGACGAAAACGTGTACGTTTGCACTTCCCGGCCACAGGGAAGCTGCTAGCCAGGAATTCTCTGCCTGGTTCTACCCGCTGCCCGGAACGCTACGCAGGGCAAAAGCGATTCTCGTCCTCCGTGCTTGCTTTTTCTCAGAAAGAGCCGTGGTGTGCGTTTTCGCTAGAAAACGCGTTATCAGCGAAAACGTGTACGTTTGCACTTCCCGGCCACAGGGAAGCTGCTAGCCGGGAATTCTCTGCCTGGTTCTACCCGCTGCCCGGAACGCTACGCAGGGCAAAAGCGATTCTCGTCCTCCGTGCTTGCTTTTTCTCAGAAATAGCCGTGGTGTGAGTTTTCGCGGGAAAACGCGTTTTCGGCCGAAAACCTGTACGTTTGCACTTCCCGGCCACAGGGAAGATGCTAGCCGGGAATTCTCTGCCTGGTTCTACCCGCTGCCCGGAACGCTACGCAGGGCAAAAGCGATTCTCGTCCTCCGTGCTTGCTTTTTCTCAGAAAGAGCCGTGGTGTGCGTTTTCGCCGGAAAACGCGTTTTCGGCCGAAAACGTGTACGTTTGCACTTCCCGGCCACAGGGAAGCTGCTAGCCGGGAATTCTCTGCCTGGTTCTACCCGCTGCCCGGAACACTACGCAGGGCAAAAGCGATTCTCGTCCTCCGTGCTTGCTTTTTCTCAGAAAGAGCCGTGGTGTGCGTTTTCGCCGGTAAACGCGTTTTCGGCCGAAAACGTGTACGTTTGCACTTCCCCGCCACAGGGAAGCTGCTAGCCGGGAATTCTCTGCCTGGTTCTACCCGCTGCCCGGAACGCTACGCAGGGCAAAAGCGATTCTCGTCCTCCGTGCTTGCTTTTTCTCAGAAAGAGCCGTGGTGTGCGTTTTCGCCGGAAAACGCGTTTTCGGCCGAAAACGTATACGTTTGCACTTCCCGGCCACAGGGAAGCTGCTAGCCGGGAATTCTCTGCCTGGTTCTACCCGCTGCCCGGAACGCTACGCAGGGCAAAAGCGGTTCTCGTCCTCCGTGCTTGCTTTTTCTCAGAAAGAGCCGTGGTGTGCGTTTTCGCCGGAAAACGCGTTTTCGGACGAAAACGTGTACGTTTGCACTTCCCCGCCACAGGGAAGCTGCTAGCCGGGAATTCTCTGCCTGGTTCTACCCGCTGCCCGGAACGCTACGCAGGGCAAAAGCGATTCTCGTCCTCCGTGCTTGCTTTTTCTCAGAAAGAGCCGTGGTGTGCGTTTTCGCCGGTAAACCCTTTTTCGGCCGAAAACGTGTACGTTTGCACTTCCCCGCCACAGGGAAGCTGCTAGACGGGAATTCTCTGCCTGGTTCTACCCGCTGCCCGGAACGCTACGCAGGGCAAAAGCGATTCTCGTCCTCCGCGCTTGCTTTTTCTCAGAAAGAGCCGTGGTGTGCGTTTTCGCCGGAAAACGCGTTTTCGGCCGAAAACGTGTACGTTTGCACTTCCCGGCCACAGGGAAGCTGCTAGCCGGCAATTCGCTGCCTATTTCTACCCGCTGCTCAGAACGCTACGCAGGGCAAAAGCGATTCTCGTCCTCCGTGCTTGCTTTTTCTCAGAAAGAGCCGTGGTGTGCGTTTTCGCCGGAAAACGTGTTTTCGGCCGAAAACGTGTACGTTTGCACTTCCCCGCCACAGGGAAGCTGCTAGCCGGGAATTCTCTGCCTGGTTCTACCCGCTGCCCGGAACGCTACGCAGGGCAAAAGCGATTCTCGTCCTCCGTGCTTGCTTTTTCTCAGAAAGAGCCGTGGTGTGCGTTTTCGCCGGAAAACGCGTTTTCGGCCGAAAACGTGTACGTTTGCACTTCCCGGCCACAGGGAAGCTGCTAGCCGGGAATTCTCTGCCTGGTTCTACCCGCTGCCCGGAACGCTACGCAGGGCAAAAGCGATTCTCGTCCTCCGTGCTTGCTTGTTCTCAGAAAGAGCAGTAGTGTGCATTTTCGCCGGAAAACGCGTTTTCGGCGAAAACGTGTACGTTTGCACTTCCCGGCCACAGGGAAGCTGCTAGCCGGGAATTCTCTGCCTGGTTCTACCCGCTGCCCGGAACGCTACGCAGGGCAAAAGCGATTCTCGTCCTCCGTGCTTGCTTTTTCTCAGAAAGAGCCGTGGTGTGAGTTTTCGCGGGAAAACGCGTTTTCGGCCGAAAACCTGTACGTTTGCACTTCCCCGCCACAGGGAAGCTGCTAGCCGGGAATTCTCTGCCTGGTTCTACCCGCTGCCCGGAACGCTACGCAGGGCAAAAGCGATTCTCGTCCTCCGTGCTTGCTTTTTCTCAGAAAGAGCCGTGGTGTGCGTTTTCGCCAGAAAACGCGTTTTCGGCCGAAAACGTGTACGTTTGCACTTCCCGGCCACAGGGAAGCTGCTAGCCGGGAATTCTCTGCCTGGTTCTACCCGCTGCCCGGAACACTACGCAGGGCAAAAGCGATTCTCGTCCTCCGTGCTTGCTTTTTCTCAGAAAGAGCCGTGGTGTGCGTTTTCGCCAGAAAACGCGTTTTCGGCCGAAAACGTGTACGTTTGCACTTCCCCGCCACAGGGAAGCTGCTAGCCGGGAATTCTCTGCCTGGTTCTACCCGCTGCTCGAACGCTACGCAGGGCAAAAGCGATTCTCGTCCTCCGTGCTTGCTTTTTCTCAGAAAGAGCCGTGGTGTGCGTTTTCGCCGGAAAACGCATTTTCGGCCGAAAACGTGTACGTTTGCACTTCCCGGCCACAGGGAAGCTGCTAGCCGGGAATTCTCTGCCTGGTTCTACCCGCTGCCCGGAAGGCTACGCAGGGCAAAAGCGATTCTCGTCCTCCGTGCTTGCTTTTTCTCAGAAAGAGCCGTGGTGTGCGTTTTCGTCGGTAAACGCGTTTTCGGCCGAAAACGTGTACGTTTGCACTTCCCCGCCACAGGGAAGCTGCTAGACGGGAATTCTCTGCCTGGTTCTACCCGCTGCCCGGAACGCTACGCAGGGCAAAAGCGATTCTCGTCCTCCGTGCTTGCTTTTTCTCAGAAAGAGCCGTGGTGTGCTTTTTCGCCGGAAAACGCGTTTTCGGCCGAAAACGTGTACGTTTGCACTTCCCGGCCACAGGGAAGCTGCTAGCCGGCAATTCGCTGCCTATTTCTACCCGCTGCTCAGAACGCTACGCAGGGCAAAAGCGATTCTCGTCCTCCGTGCTTGCTTTTTCTCAGAAAGAGCCGTGGTGTGCGTTTTCGCCGGAAAACGCGTTTTCGGCCGAAAACGTGTACGTTTGCACTTCCCCGCCACAGGGAAGCTGCTAGCCGGCAATTCGCTGCCTGGTTCTACCCGCTGCCCGGAACGCTACGCTGGGCAAAAGCGATTCTCGTCCTCCGTGCTTGCTTTTTCTCAGAAAGAGCCGTGGTGTGCGTTTTCGCTAGAAAACGAGTTTTCGGCCGAAAACGTGTACGTTTGCACTTCCCGGCCACAGGGAAGCTGCTAGCCGGGAATTCTCTGCCTGGTTCTACCCGCTGCCCGGAACGCTACGCAGGGCAAAAGCGATTCTCGTCCTCCGTGCTTGCTTTTTCTCAGAAAGAGCCGTGGTGTGCGTTTTCGCCGGAAAACGCGTTTTCGGCCGAAAACGTGTACGTTTGCACTTCCCCGCCACAGGGAAGCTGCTAGACGGGAATTCTCTGCCTGGTTCTACCCGCTGCCCGGAACGCTACGCAGGGCAAAAGCGATTCTCGTCCTCCGTGCTTGCTTTTTCTCAGAAAGAGCCATGGTGTGCTTTTTGGCCGGAAAACGCGTTTTCGGCCGAAAACGTGTACGTTTGCACTTCCCGGCCACAGGGAAGCTGCTAGCCGGGAATTCTCTGCCTGGTTCTACCCGCTGCTCAGAACGCTACGCAGGGCAAAAGCGATTCTCGTCCTCCGTGCTTGCTTTTTCTCAGAAAGAGCCGTGGTGTGCGTTTTCGCCGGAAAACGCGTTTTCGGCCGAAAACGTGTACGTTTGCACTTCCCCGCAATAGGGAAGCTGCTAGCCGGGAATTCTCTGCCTGGTTCTACCCGCTGCCCGGAACGCTACGCAGGGCAAAAGCGATTCTCGTCCTCCGTGCTTGCTTTTTCTCAGAAAGAGCCGTGGTGTGCGTTTTCGCCGGAAAACGCGTTTTCGGCCGAAAACGTGTACGTTTGCACTTCCCGGCCACAGGGAAGCTGCTAGCCGGGAATTCTCTGCCTGGTTCTACCCGCTGCCCGGAACGCTACGCAGGGCAAAAGCGATTCTCGTCCTCCGTGCTTGCTTTTTCTCAGAAAGAGCCGTGGTGTGCGTTTTCGCCGGAAAACGCGTTTTCGGCCGAAAACGTGTACGTTTGCACTTCCCGGCCACAGGGAAGCTGCTAGCCGGCAATTCGCTTCCTATTTCTACCCGCTGCTCAGAACTCTACGCAGGACAAAAGCGATTCTCGTCCTCCGTGCTTGCTTTTTCTCAGAAAGAGCCGTGGTGTGCGTTTTCGCCGGTAAACGCGTTTTCGGCCGAAAACGTGTACGTTTGCACTTCCCGGCCACAGGGAAGCTGCTAGACGGGAATTCTCTGCCTGGTTCTACCCGCTGCCCGGAACGCTACGCAGGGCAAAAGCGATTCTCGTCCTCCGTGCTTGCTTTTTCTCAGAAAGAGCCGTGGTGTGCGTTTTCGCGGGAAAACGCGTTTTCGGCCGAAAACGTGTACGTTTGCACTTCCCGGCCACAGGGAAGCTGCTAGCCGGGAATTCTCTGCCTGGTTCTACCCGCTGCCCGGAACGCTACGCAGGGCAAAAGCGATTCTCGTCCTCCGTGCTTGCTTTTTCTCAGAAAGAGCCGTGGTGTGCGTTTTCGCCGGTAAACACGTTTTCGGCCGAAAACGTGTACGTTTGCACTTCCCAGCCACAGGGAAGCTGGTAGCCGGGAATTCTCTGCCTGGTTCTACCCGCTGCCCGGAACGCTACGCAGGGCAAAAGCGATTCTCGTCCTCCGTGCTTGCTTTTTCTCAGAAAGAGCCGTGGTGTGCGTTTTCGCCGGTAAACGTGTTTTCGGCCGAAAACGTGTAAGTTTGCACTTCCCCGCCACAGGGAAGCTGCTAGCCGGCAATTCGCTGCCTATTTCTACCCGCTGCTCAGAACGTTACGCATGGCAAAAGCGATTCTCGTCCTCCGTGCTTGCTTTTTCTCAGAAAGAGCCGTGGTGTGCGTTTTCGCCGGAAAACGCGTTTTCGGCCGAAAACGTGTACGTTTGCACTTCCCCGCCACAGGGAAGCTGCTAGACGGGAATTCTCTACCTGGTTCTACCCGCTGCCCGGAACGCTACGCAGGGCAAAAGCGATTCTCGTCCTCCGTGCTTGCTTTTTCTCAGAAAGAGCCATGGTGTGCTTTTTCTCCGGAAAACGCGTTTTCGGCCGGAAACGTGTACGTTTGCACTTCCCGGCCACAGGGAAGCTGCTAGCCGGCAATTCGCTGCCTGGTTCTACCCGCTGCCCGGAACGCTACGCAGGGCAAAAGCGATTCTCGTCCTCCGTGCTTGCTTTTTCTCAGAAAGAGCCGTGGTGTGCGTTTTCGCCGGAAAACGCGTTTTCGGCCGAAAACGTGTACGTTTGCACTTCCCGGCCACAGGGAAGCTGCTAGCCGGGAATTCTCTGCCTGGTTCTACCCGCTGCCCGGAACACTACGCAGGGCAAAAGCGATTCTCGTCCTCCGTGCTTGCTTTTTCTCAGAAAGAGCCGTGGTGTGCGTTTTCGCCGGAAAACGCGTTTTCGGCCGAAAACGTGTACGTTTGCACTTCCCGGCCACAGGGAAGCTGCTAGCCGGGAATTCTCTGCCTGGTTCTACCCGCTGCTCAGAACGCTACGCAGGGCAAAAGCGATTCTCGTCCTCCGTGCTTGCTTTTTCTCAGAAAGAGCCGTGGTGTGCGTTTTCGCCGGAAAACGGGTTTTCGGCCGAAAACGTGTACGTTTGCACTTCCCCGCCACAGGGAAGCTGCTAGCCGGGAATTCTCTGCCTGGTTCTACCCGCTGCCCGGAACGCTACGCAGGGCAAAAGCGATTCTCGTCCTCCGTGCTTGCTTTTTCTCAGAAAGAGCCGTGGTGTGCGTTTTCGCCGGTAAACACGTTTTCGGCCGAAAACCTGTACGTTTGCACTTCCCCGCCACAGGGAAGCTGCTAGACGGGAATTCTCTGCCTGGTTCTACCCGCTGCCCAGAACGCTACGCAGGGCAAAAGCGATTCTCGTCCTCCGTGCTTGCTTTTTCTCAGAAAGAGCCATGGTGTGCTTTTTCGCCGGAAAACGCGTTTTCGGCCGAAAACGTGTACGTTTGCATTTCCCGGCCACAGGGAAGCTGCTAGCCGGGAATTCTCTGCCTGGTTCTACCCGCTGCTCAGAACGCTACGCAGGGCAAAAGCGATTCTCGTCCTCCGTGCTTGCTTTTTCTCAGAAAGAGCCGTGGTGTGCGTTTTCGCCGGAAAACGCGTTTTCGGCCGAAAACGTGTACGATTGCACTTCCCCGCCATAGGGAAGCTGCTAGCCGGGAATTCTCTGCCTGGTTCTACCCGCTGCCCGGAACGCTACGCAGGGCAAAAGCGATTCTCGTCCTCCGTGCTTGCTTTTTCTCAGAAAGAGCCGTGGTGTGCGTTTTCGCGGGAAAACGCGTTTTCGGCCGAAAACGTGTACGTTTGCACTTCCCGGCCACAGGGAAGCTGCTAGCCGGGAATTCTCTGCCTGGTTCTACCCGCTGCCCGGAACGCTACGCAGGGCAAAAGCGATTCTCGTCCTCCGTGCTTGCTTTTTCTCAGAAAGAGCCGTGGTATGCGTTTTCGCCGGAAAACGCGTTTTCGGCCGAAAACGTGTACGTTTGCACTTCCCGGCCACAGGGAAGCTGCTAGCCGGCAATTCGCTGCCTGGTTCTACCCGCTGCTCAGAACTCTACGCAGGACAAAAGCGATTCTCGTCCTCCGTGCTTGCTTTTTCTCAGAAAGAGCCGTGGTGTGCGTTTTCGCCGGAAAACGCGTTTTCGGCCGAAAACGTGTACGTTTGCTCTTCCCGGCCACAGGGAAGCTGCTAGACGGGAATTCTCTGCCTGGTTCTACCCGCTGCCCGGAACGCTACGCAGGGCAAAAGCGATTCTCGTCCTCCGTGCTTGCTTTTTCTCAGAAAGAGCCGTGGTGTGCGTTTTCGCCAGAAAACGCGTTTTCGGCCGAAAACGTGTACGTTTGCACTTCCCCGCCACAGGGAAGCTGCTAGCCGGGAATTCTCTGCCTGGTTCTACCCGCTGCCCGGAACGCTACGCAGGGCAAAAGCGATTCTCGTCCTCCGTGCTTGCTTTTTCTCAGAAAGAGCCGTGGTGTGCGTTTTCGCCGGTAAACACGTTTTCGGCCGAAAACGTGTACGTTTGCACTTGCCCGCCACAGGGAAGCTGGTAGCCGGGAATTCTCTGCCTGGTTCTACCCGCTGCCCGGAACGCTACGCAGGGCAAAAGCGATTCTCGTCCTCCGTGCTTGCTTTTTCTCAGAAAGAGCCGTGGTGTGCGTTTTCGCCGGTAAACGCGTTTTCGGCCGAAAACGTGTAAGTTTGCACTTCCCCGCCACAGGGAAGCTGCTAGCCGGCAATTCGCTGCCTATTTCTACCCGCTGCTCAGAACGCTACGCAGGGCAAAAGCGATTCTCGTCCTCCGTGCTTGCTTTTTCTCAGAAAGAGCCGTGGTGTGCGTTTTCGCCGGAAAACGCGTTTTCGGCCGAAAACGTGTACGTTTGCACTTCCCCGCCACAGGGAAGCTGCTAGACGGGAATTCTCTACCTGGTTCTACCCGCTGCCCGGAACGCTACGCAGGGCAAAAGCGATTCTCGTCCTCCGTGCTTGCTTTTTCTCAGAAAGAGCCATGGTGTGCTTTTTCTCCGGAAAACGCGTTTTCGGCCGGAAACGTGTACGTTTGCACTTCCCGGCCACAGGGAAGCTGCTAGCCGGCAATTCGCTGCCTGGTTCTACCCGCTGCCCGGAACGCTACGCAGGGCAAAAGCGATTCTCGTCCTCCGTGCTTGCTTTTTCTCAGAAAGAGCCGTGGTGTGCGTTTTCGCCGGAAAACGCGTTTTCGGCCGAAAACGTGTACGTTTGCACTTCCCGGCCACAGGGAAGCTGCTAGCCGGGAATTCTCTGCCTGGTTCTACCCGCTGCCCGGAACGCTACGCAGGGCAAAAGCGATTCTCGTCCTCCGTGCTTGCTTTTTCTCAGAAAGAGCCGTGGTGTGCGTTTTCGCCAGAAAACGCGTTTTCGGCCGAAAACGTGTACGTTTGCACTTCCCCGCCACAGGGAAGCTGCTAGCCGGGAATTCTCTGCCTGGTTATACCCGCTGCCCGGAACGCTACGCAGGGCAAAAGCGATTCTCGTCCTCCGTGCTTGCTTTTTCTCAGAAAGAGCCGTGGTGTGCGTTTTCGCCGGAAAACGCGTTTTCGGCCGAAAACGTGTACGTTTGCACTTCCCCGCCACAGGGAAGCTGCTAGCCGGGAATTCTCTGCCTGGTTCTACCCGCTGCCCGGAACGCTACGCAGGGCAAAAGCGGTTCTCGTCCTCCGTGCTTGCTTTTTCTCAGAAAGAGCCGTGGTGTGCGTTTTCGCCGGAAAACGCGTTTTCGGCCGAAAACGTGTACGTTTGCACTTCCCGGCCACAGGGAAGCTGCTAGACGGGAATTCTCTGCCTGGTTCTACCCGCTGCCCGGAACGCTACGCAGGGCAAAAGCGATTCTCGTCCTCCGTGCTTGCTTTTTCTCAGAAAGAGCCGTGGTGTGCGTTTTCGCCGGAAAACGCGTTTTCGGCCGAAAACGTGTACGTTTGCACTTCCCCGCCACAGGGAAGCTGCTAGCCGGGAATTCTCTGCCTGGTTATACCCGCTGCCCGGAACGCTACGCAGGGCAAAAGCGATTCTCGTCCTCCGTGCTTGCTTTTTCTCAGAAAGATCCGTGGTGTGCGTTTTCGCCGGAAAACGCGTTTTCGGCCTAAAACGTGTACGTTTGCACTTCCCCGCCACAGGGAAGCTGCTAGACGGGAATTCTCTGCCTGGTTCTACCCGCTGCCCGGAACGCTACGCAGGGCAAAAGCGATTCTCGTCCTCCGTGGTTGCTTTTTCTCAGAAAGAGCCGTGGTGTGCGTTTTCGCGGGAAAACGCGTTTTCGGCCGAAAACGTGTACGTTTGCACTTCCCGGCCACAGGGAAGCTGCTAGCCGGGAATTCTCTGCCTGGTTCTACCCGCTGCCCGGAACGCTACGCAGGGCAAAAGCGGTTCTCGTCCTCCGTGCTTGCTTTTTCTCAGAAAGAGCCGTGGTGTGCGTTTTCGCCGGAAAACGCGTTTTCGGCCGAAAACGTGTACGTTTGCACTTCCCGGCCACAGGGAAGCTGCTAGACGGGAATTCTCTGCCTGGTTCTACCCGCTGCCCGGAACGCTACGCAGGGCAAAAGCGATTCTCGTCCTCCGTGCTTGCTTTTTCTCAGAAAGAGCCGTGGTGTGCGTTTTCGCCGGAAAACGCGTTTTCGGCGAAAACGTGTACGTTTGCACTTCCCGGCCACAGGGAAGCTGCTAGCCGGGAATTCTCTGCCTGGTTCTACCCGCTGCCCGGAACACTACGCAGGGCAAAAGCGATTCTCGTCCTCCGTGCTTGCTTTTTCTCAGAAAGAGCCGTGGTGTGCGTTTTCGCCGGAAAACGCGTTTTCGGCCGCAAACGTGTACGTTTGCACTTCCCCGCCACAGGGAAGCTGCTAGACGGGAATTCTCTGCCTGGTTCTACCCGCTGCTCAGAACGCTACGCAGGGCAAAAGCGATTCTCGTCCTCCGTGCTTGCTTTTTCTCAGAAAGAGCCGTGGTGTGCGTTTTCGCCGGAAAACGCGTTTTCGGCCGAAAACGTGTACGTTTGCACTTCCCCGCCACAGGGAAGCTGCTAGCCGGGAATTCTCTGCCTGGTTCTACCCGCTGCCCGGAACGCTACGCAGGGCAAAAGCGATTCTCGTCCTCCGTGCTTGCTTTTTCTCAGAAAGAGCCGTGGTGTGCGTTTTCGCCGGAAAACGCGTTTTCGGCCGAAAACGTGTACGTTTGCACTTCCCGGCCACAGGGAACCTGCTAGCCGGGAATTCTCTGCCTGGTTCTACCCGCTGCCCGGAACGCTACGCAGGGCAAAAGCGATTCTCGTCCTCCGTGCTTGCTTTTTCTCAGAAAGAGCCGTGGTGTGCGTTTTCGCCGGAAAACGCGTTTTCGGCCGAAAACGTGTACGTTTGCACTTCCCGGCCACAGGGAAGCTGCTAGCCGGGAATTCTCTGCCTGGTTCTACCCGCTGCCCGGAACGCTACGCAGGGCAAAAGCGATTCTCGTCCTCCGTGCTTGCTTTTTCTCAGAAAGAGCCGTGGTGTGCGTTTTCGCCGGAAAACGCGTTTTCGGCCGAAAACGTGTACGTTTGCACTTCCCCGCCACAGGGAAGCTGCTAGCAGGGAATTCTCTGCCTGGTTATACCCGCTGCCCGGAACGCTACGCAGGGCAAAAGCGATTCTCGTCCTCCGTGCTTGCTTTTTCTCAGAAAGATCCGTGGTGTGCGTTTTCGCCGGAAAACGCGTTTTCGGCCTAAAACGTGTACGTTTGCACTTCCCCGCCACAGGGAAGCTGCTAGCCGGGAATTCTCTGCCTGGTTCTACCCGCTGCCCGGAACGCTACGCAGGGCAAAAGCGATTCTCGTCCTCCGTGGTTGCTTTTTCTCAGAAAGAGCCGTGGTGTGCGTTTTCGCGGGAAAACGCGTTTTCGGCCGAAAACGTGTACGTTTGCACTTCCCGGCCACAGGGAAGCTGCTAGCCGGGAATTCTCTGCCTGGTTCTACCCGCTGCCCGGAACGCTACGCAGGGCAAAAGCGATTCTCGTCCTCCGTGCTTGCTTTTTCTCAGAAAGAGCCGTGGTGTGCGTTTTCGCCGGTAAACGCGTTTTCGGCTGAAAACGTGTACGTTTGCACTTCCCCGCCACAGGGAAGCTGCTAGACGGGAATTCTCTGCCTGGTTCTACCCGCTGCCCGGAACACTACGCAGGGCAAAAGCGATTCTCGTCCTCCGTGCTTGCTTTTTCTCGGAAAGAGCCGTGGTGTGCGTTTTCGCCGTAAAACGCGTTTTCGGCCGAAAACGTGTACGTTTGCACTTCCCCGCCACAGGGAAGCTGCTAGCCGGCAATTCGCTGCCTATTTCTACCCGCTGCTCAGAACGCTACGCAGGGCAAAAGCGATTCTCGTCCTCCGTGCTTGCTTTTTCTCAGAAAGAGCCGTGGTGTGCGTTTTCGCCGGAAAACGCGTTTTCGGCCGAAAACGTGTACGTTTGCACTTCCCCGCCACAGGGAAGCTGCTAGCCGGGAATTCTCTGCCTGGTTCTACCCGCTGCCCGGAACGCTACGCAGGGCAAAAGCGATTCTCGTCCTCCGTGCTTGCTTTTTCTCAGAAAGAGCCGTGGTGTGCGTTTTCGCCGGAAAACGCGTTTTCGGCCGAAAACGTGTACGTTTGCACTTCCCCGCCACAGGGAAGCTGCTAGACGGGAATTCTCTGCCTGGTTCTACCCGCTGCCCGGAACACTACGCAGGGCAAAAGCGATTCTCGTCCTCCGTGCTTGCTTTTTCTCAGAAAGAGCCGTGGTGTGCGTTTTCGCCGGAAAACGCGTTTTCGGCCGAAAACGTGTACGTTTGCACTTCCCCGCCACAGGGAAGCTGCTAGCCGGGAATTCTCTGCCTGGTTCTACCCGCTGCTCAGAACGCTACGCAGGGCAAAAGCGATTCTCGTCCTCCGTGCTTGCTTTATCTCAGAAAGAGCCGTGGTGTGCGTTTTCGCCGGAAAACGCGTTTTCGGCCGAAAACGTGTACGTTTGCACTTCCCCGCCACAGGGAAGCTTATAGCAGGGAATTCTCTGCCTGGTTCTACCCGCTGCCCGGAACGCTACGCAGGGCAAAAGCGATTCTCGTCCTGTGTGCTTGCTTTTTCTCAGAAAGAGCCATGGTGTGCTTTTTCGCCGGAAAACGCGTTTTCGGCCGAAAACGTGTACGTTTGCACTTCCCCGCCACAGGGAAGCTGCTAGCCGGGAATTCTCTGCCTGGTTCTACCCGCTGCCCGGAACGCTACGCAGGGCAAAAGCGATTCTCGTCCTCCGTGCTTGCTTTATCTCAGAAAGAGCCGTGGTGTGCGTTTTCGCCGGAAAACGCGTTTTCGGCCGAAAACGTGTACGTTTGCACTTCCCGGCCACAGGGAAGCTGCTAGCCGGGAATTCTCTGCCTGGTTCTACCCGCTGCCCGGAACGCTACGCAGGGCAAAAGCGATTCTCGTCCTCCGTGCTTGCTTTTTCTCAGAAAGAGCCGTGGTGTGCGTTTTCGCCGGAAAACGCGTTTTAGGCCGAAAACGTGTACGTTTGCACTTCCCCGCCACAGGGAAGCTGCTAGCCGGGAATTCTCTGCCTGGTTATACCCGCTGCCCGGAACGCTACGCAGGGCAAAAGCGATTCTCGTCCTCCGTGCTTGCTTTTTCTCAGAAAGATCCGTGGTGTGCGTTTTCACCGGAAAACGCGTTTTCGGCCGAAAACGTGTACGTTTGCACTTCCCCGCCACAGGGAAGCTGCTAGCCGGGAATTCTCTGCCTGGTTCTACCCGCTGCCCGGAACGCTACGCAGGGCAAAAGCGATTCTCGTCCTCCGTGGTTGCTTTTTCTCAGAAAGAGCCGTGGTGTGCGTTTTCGCCGGAAAACGCGTTTTCGGCCGAAAACGTGTACGTTTGCACTTCCCCGCCACAGGGAAGCTGCTAGCCGGGAATTCTCTGCCTGGTTATACCCGCTGCCCGGAACGCTACGCAGGGCAAAAGCGATTCTCGTCCTCCGTGGTTGCTTTTTCTCAGAAAGAGCCGTGGTGTGCGTTTTCGCCGGAAAACGCGTTTTCGGCCGAAAACGTGTACGTTTGCACTTCCCGGCCACAGGGAAGCTGCTAGCCGGGAATTCTCTGCCTGGTTCTACCCGCTGCCCGGAACGCTACGCAGGGCAAAAGCGATTCTCGTCCTCCGTGCTTGCTTTTTCTCAGAAAGAGCCGTGGTGTGCGTTTTCGCCGGTAAACGCGTTTTCGGCCGAAAACGTGTACGTTTGCACTTCCCCGCCACAGGGAAGCTGCTAGACGGGAATTCTCTGCCTGGTTCTACCCGCTGCACGGAACACTACGCAGGGCAAAAGCGATTCTCGTCCTCCGTGCTTGCTTTTTCTCAGAAAGAGCCGTGGTGTGCGTTTTCGCCAGAAAACGCATTTTCGGCCGAAAACGTGTACGTTTGCACTTCCCCGCCACAGGGAAGCTGATAGCAGGGAATTCTCTGCCTGGTTCTACCCGCTGCCAGGAACGCTACGCAGGGCAAAAGCGATTCTCGTCCTCCGTGCTTGCTTTTTCTCAGAAAGAGCCATGGTGTGCTTTTTCGCCGGAAAACGCGTTTTCGGCCGAAAACGTGTACGTTTGCACTTCCCCGCCACAGGGAAGCTGCTAGCCGGGAATTCTCTGCCTGGTTCTACCCGCTGCCCGGAACGCTACGCAGGGCAAAAGCGATTCTCGTCCTCCGTGCTTGCTTTATCTCAGAAAGAGCCGTGGTGTGCGTTTTCGCCGGAAAACGCGTTTTCGGCCGAAAACGTGTACGTTTGCACTTCCCGGCCACAGGGAAGCTGCTAGCCGGGAATTCTCTGCCTGGTTCTACCCGCTGCCCGGAACGTTACGCAGGGCAAAAGCGATTCTCGTCCTCCGTGCTTGCTTTTTCTCAGAAAGAGCCGTGGTGTGCGTTTTCGCCAGAAAACGCGTTTTCGGCCGAAAACGTGTACGTTTGCACTTCCCCGCCACAGGGAAGCTGCTAGCCGGGAATTCTCTGCCTGGTTCTACCCGCTGCCCGGATCGCTACGCAGGGCAAAAGCGATTCTCGTCCTCCGTGCTTGCTTTTTCTCAGAAAGAGCCGTGGTGTGCGTTTTCGCCGGAAAACGCGTTTTCGGCCGAAAACGTGTACGTTTGCACTTCCCGGCCACAGGGAAGCTGCTAGCCGGGAATTCTCTGCCTGGTTCTACCCGCTGCCCGGAACGCTACGCAGGGCAAAAGCGATTCTCGTCCTCCGTGCTTGCTTTTTCTCAGAAAGAGCCGTGGTGTGCGTTTTCGCTAGAAAACGCGTTTTCGGCCGAAAACGTGTACGTTTGCACTTCCCGGCCACAGGGAAGCTGCTAGCCGGGAATTCTCTGCCTGGTTCTACCCGCTGCCCGGAACACTACGCAGGGCAAAAGCGATTCTCGTCCTCCGTGCTTGCTTTTTCTCAGAAAGAGCCGTGGTGTGCGTTTTCGCCGGAAAATGCGTTTTCGGCCGAAAACTTGTACGTTTACACTTCCCGGCCACAGGGAAGCTGCTAGCCGGGAATTCTCTGCCTGGTTCTACCCGCTGCCCGGAACGCTACGCAGGGCAAAAGCGATTTTCGTCCTCCGTGCTTGCTTTTTCTCAGAAAGAGCCGTGGCGTGCTTTTTCTCCGGAAAACGCGTTTTCGGCCGAAAACGTGTACGTTTGCACTTCCCGGCCACAGGGAAGCTGCTAGCCGGCAATTCGCTGCCTATTTCTACCCGCTGCTCAGAACGCTACGCAGGGCAAAAGCGATTCTCGTCCTCCGTGCTTGCTTTTTCTCAGAAAGAGCCGTGGTGTGCGTTTTCGCCGCAAAACGCGTTTTCGGCCTAAAACGTGTACGTTTGCACTTCCCCGCCACAGGGAAGCTGCTAGACGGGAATTCTCTGCCTGGTTCTACCCGCTGCCCGGAACACTACGCAGGGCAAAAGCGATTATCGTCCTCCGTGCTTGCTTTTTCTCAGAAAGAGCCGTGGTGTGCGTTTTTGCCGGAAAACGCGTTTTCGGCCGAAAACGTGTACGTTTGCACTTCCCCGCCACAGGGAAGCTGCTAGCCGGGAATTCTCTGCCTGGTTCTACCCGCTGCTCAGAACGCTACGCAGGGCAAAAGCGATTCTCGTCCTCCGTGCTTGCTTTATCTCAGAAAGAGCCGTGGTGTGCGTTTTCGCCGCAAAACGCGTTTTCGGCCGAAAACGTGTACGTTTGCACTTCCCCGCCACAGGGAAGCTGATAGCAGGGAATTCGCTGCCTGGTTCTACCCGCTGCCCGGAACGCTACGCAGGGTAAAAGCGATTCTCGTCCTCCGTGCTTGCTTTTTCTCAGAAAGAGCCGTGGTGTGCGTTTTCGCGGGAAAACGCGTTTTCGGCCGAAAACGTGTACGTTTGCACTTCCCGGCCACAGGGAAGCTGCTAGCCGGGAATTCTCTGCCTGGTTCTACCCGCTGCCCGGAACGCTACGCAGGGCAAAAGCGATTCTCGTCCTCCGTGCTTGCTTTTTCTCAGAAAGAGCCGTGGTGTGCGTTTTTGCGGGAAAACGCTTTTTCGGCCGAAAACGTGTACGTTTGCACTTCCCGGCCACAGGGAAGCTGCTAGCCGGGAATTCTCTGCCTGGTTCTACCCGCTGCCCGGAACAGTACGCAGGGCAAAAGCGATTCTCGTCCTCCGTGCTTGCTTTTTCTCAGAAAGAGCCGTGGTGTGCGTTTTCGCCGGTAAACGCGTTTTCGGCCGAAAACGTGTACGTTTGCACTTCCCCGCCACAGGGAAGCTGATAGCAGGGAATTCTCTGCCTGGTTCTACCCGCTGCCCGGAACGCTACGCAGGGCAAAAGCGATTCTCGTCCTCCGTGCTTGCTTTTTCTCAGAAAGAGCCATGGTGTGCTTTTTCGCCAGAAAACGCGTTTTCGGCCGAAAACGTGTACGTTTGCACTTCCCCGCCACAGGGAAGCTGCTAGCCGGGAATTCTCTGCCTCGTTCTACCCGCTGCCCGGAACGCTACGCAGGGCAAAAGCGATTCTCGTCCTCCGTGCTTGCTTTATCTCAGAAAGAGCCGTGGTGTGCGTTTTCGCCGGAAAACGCGTTTTCGGCCGAAAACGTGTACGTTTGCACTTCCCGGCCACAGGGAAGCTGCTAGCCGGGAATTCTCTGCCTGGTTCTACCCGCTGCCCGGAACGCTACGCAGGGCAAAAGCGATTCTCGTCCTCCGTGCTTGCTTTTTCTCAGAAAGAGCCGTGGTGTGCGTTTTCGCCGGAAAACGCGTTTTCGGCCGAAAACGTGTACGTTTGCACTTCCCCGCCACAGGGAAGCTGCTAGCCGGGAATTCTCTGCCTGGTTCTACCCGCTGCCCGGAACGCTACGCAGGGCAAAAGCGATTCTCGTCCTCCGTGCTTGCTTTTTCTCAGAAAGAGCCGTGGTGTGCGTTTTCGCCGGAAAACGCGTTTTCGGCCGAAAACGTGTACGTTTGCACTTCCCCGCCACAGGGAAGCTGCTAGCCGGGAATTCTCTGCCTGGTTATACCCGCTGCCCGGAACGCTACGCAGGGCAAAAGCGATTCTCGTCCTCCGTGCTTGCTTTTTCTCAGAAAGATCCGTGGTGTGCGTTTTCGCCGGAAAACGCGTTTTCGGCCGAAAACGTGTACGTTTGCACTTCCCCGCCACAGGGAAGCTGCTAGCCGGGAATTCTCTGCCTGGTTCTACCCGCTGCCCGGAACGCTACGCAGGGCAAAAGCGATTCTCGTCCTCCGTGCTTGCTTTTTCTCAGAAAGAGCCGTGGTGTGCGTTTTCGCTAGAAAACGCGTTTTCGGCCGAAAACGTGTACTTTTGCACTTCCCGGCCACAGGGAAGCTGCTAGCCGGGAATTCTCTGCCTGGTTCTACCCGCTGCCCGGAACGCTACGCAGGGCAAAAGCGATTCTCGTCCTCCGTGCTTGCTTTTTCTCAGAAAGAGCCGTGGTGTGCGTTTTCGCCGGAAAACGCGTTTTCGGCCGAAAACGTGTACGTTTGCACTTCCCCGCCACAGGGAAGCTGCTAGACGGGAATTCTCTGCCTGGTTCTACCCGCTGCCCGGAACACTACGCAGGGCAAAAGCGATTCTCGTCCTCCGTGCTTGCTTTTTCTCAGAAAGAGCCGTGGTGTGCGTTTTCGCCAGAAAACGCATTTGCGGCCGAAAACGTGTACGTTTGCACTTCCCCGCCACAGGGAAGCTGATAGCAGGGAATTCTCTGCCTGGTTCTACCCGCTGCCCGGAACGCTACGCAGGGCAAAAGCGATTCTCGTCCTCCGTGCTTGCTTTTTCTCAGTAAGAGCCATGGTGTGCTTTTTCGCCGGAAAACGCGTTTTCGGCCGAAAACGTGTACGTTTGCACTTCCCCGCCACAGGGAAGCTGCTAGCCGGGAATTCTCTGCCTGGTTCTACCCGCTGCCCGGAACGCTACGCAGGGCAAAAGCGATTCTCGTCCTCCGTGCTTGCTTTATCTCAGAAAGAGCCGTGGTGTGCGTTTTCGCCGGAAAACGCGTTTTCGGCCGAAAACGTGTACGTTTGCACTTCCCGGCCACAGGGAAGCTGCTAGCCGGGAATTCTCTGCCTGGTTCTACCCGCTGCCCGGAAAGCTACGCAGGGCAAAAGCGATTCTCGTCCTCCGTGCTTGCTTTTTCTCAGAAAGAGCCGTGGTGTGCGTTTTCGCCGCAAAACGCGTTTTCGGCCGAAAACGTGTACGTTTGCACTTCCCCGCCACAGGGAAGCTGCTAGCCGGGAATTCTCTGCCTGGTTCTACCCGCTGCCCGGAACGCTACGCAGGGCAAAAGCGATTCTCGTCCTCCGTGCTTGCTTTTTCTCAGAAAGAGCCGTGGTGTGCGTTTTCGCCGGAAAAAGCATTTTCGGCCGAAAACTTGTACGTTTACACTTCCCGGCCACAGGGAAGCTGCTAGCCGGGAATTCTCTGCCTGGTTCTACCCGCTGCCCGGAACGCTACGCAGGGCAAAAGCGATTTTCGTCCTCCGTGCTTGCTTTTTCTCAGAAAGAGCCGTGGCGTGCTTTTTCTCCGGAAAACGCGTTTTCGGCCGAAAACGTGTACGTTTGCACTTCCCGGCCACAGGGAAGCTGCTAGCCGGCAATTCGCTGCCTTTTTCTACCCGCTGCTCAGAACGCTACGCAGGGCAAAAGCGATTCTCGTCCTCCGTGCTTGCTTTTTCTCAGAAAGAGCCGTGGTGTGCGTTTTCGCCTCAAAACACGTTTTCGGCCGAAAACGTGTACGTTTGCACTTACCGGCCACAGGGAAGCTGCTAGCAGGGAATTCGCTGCCTGGTTCTACCCGCTGCCCGGAACGCTACGCAGGGCAAAAGCGATTCTCGTCCTCCATGCTTGCTTTTTCTCAGAAAGAGCCGTGGTGTGCGTTTTCGCGGGAAAACGCATTTTCGGCCGAAACGTGTACGTTTGCACTTCCCCGCCACAGGGAAGCTGCTAGCCGTGAATTCTCTGCCTGGTTCTACCCTCTGCCCGGAACACTACGCAGGGCAAAAGCGATTCTCGTCCTCCGTGCTTGCTTTTTCTCAGAAAGAGCCGTGGTGTGCGTTTTTGCCGGAAAACGCGTTTTCAGCCGAAAACGTTTCGTTTGCACTTCCCGGCCACAGGGAAGCTGCTAGACGGGAATTCTCTGCCTGGTTCTACCCGCTGCCCGGAACGCTACGCAGGGCAAAAGCGATTCTCGTCCTCCGTGCTTGCTTTTTCTCAGAAAGAGCCGTGGTGTGCGTTTTCGCGGGAAAACGCGTTTTCGGCCGAAAACGTGTACGTTTGCACTTCCCGGCCACAGGGAAGCTGCTAGCCGGGAATTCTCTGCCTGGTTCTACCCGCTGCCCGGAACACTACGCAGGGCAAAAGCGATTCTCGTCCTCCGTGCTTGCTTTTTCTCAGAAAGAGCCGTGGTGTGCGTTTTCGCCGGAAAACGCGTTTTCGGCCGAAAACGTGTACGTTTGCACTTCCCCGCCACAGGGAAGCTGCTAGCCGGGAATTCTCTGCCTGGTTCTACCCGCTGCCCGGAACGCTACGCAGGGCAAAAGCGATTATCGTCCTCCGTGCTTGCTTTTTCTCAGAAAGAGCCGTGGTGTGCGTTTTCGCCGGAAAACGCGTTTTCGGCCGAAAACGTGTACGTTTGCACTTCCCCGCCACAGGGAAGCTGCTAGCCGTGAATTCTCTGCCTGGTTCTACCCGCTGCTCAGAACGCTACGCAGGGCAAAAGCGATTCTCGTCCTCCGTGCTTGCTTTTTCTCAGAAAGAGCCGTGGTGTGCGTTTTCGCCGCAAAACGCGTTTTCGGCCGAAAACGTGTACGTTTGCACTTCCCCGCCACAGGGAAGCTGATAGCAGGGAATTCGCTGCCTGGTTCTACCCGCTGCCCGGAACGCTACGCAGGGTAAAAGCGATTCTCGTCCTCCGTGCTTGCTTTTTCTCAGAAAGAGCCGTGGTGTGCGTTTTCGCGGGAAAACGCGTTTTCGGCCGAAAACGTGTACGTTTGCACTTCCCGGCCACAGGGAAGCTGCTAGCCGGGAATTCTCTGCCTGGTTCTACCCGCTGCCCGGAACGCTACGCAGGGCAAAAGCGATTCTCGTCCTCCGTGCTTGCTTTTTCTCAGAAAGAGCCGTGGTGTGCGTTTTCGCCGGAAAACGCGTTTTCGGCCGAAAACGTGTACGTTTGCACTTCCCGGCCACAGGGAAGCTGCTAGCCGGGAATTCTCTGCCTGGTTCTACCCCCTGCCCGGAACACTACGCAGGGCAAAAGCGATTCTCGTCCTCCGTGCTTGCTTTTTCTCAGAAAGAGCCGTGGTGTGCGTTTTCGCCAGAAAACGCGTTTTCGGCCGAAAACGTGTACGTTTGCACTTCCCCGCCACAGGGAAGCTGCTAGCCGGTAATTCTCTGCCTGGTTCTACCCGCTGCCCGGAACGCTACGCAGGGCAAAAGCGATTCTCGTCCTCCGTGCTTGCTTTCTCTCAGAAAGAGCCGTGGTGTGCGTTTTCGCCGGTAAACGCGTTTTCGGCCGAAAACGTGTACGTTTGCACTTCCCGGCCACAGGGAAGCTTCTAGACGGGAATTCTCTGCCTGGTTCTACCCGCTGCCCGCAACGCTACGCAGGGCAAAAGCGATTCTCGTCCTCCGTGCTTGCTTTTTCTCAGAAAGAGCCGTGGTGTGCGTTTTCGAGGGAAAACGCGTTTTCGGCCAAAAACGTGTACGTTTGCACTTCCCGGCCACAGGGAAGCTGCTAGCCGGGAATTCTCTGCCTGGTTCTACCCGCTGCCCGGAACGCTACGCAGGGCAAAAGCGATTCTCGTCCTCCGTGCTTGCTTTTTCTCAGAAAGATCCGTGGTGTGCGTTTTCGCCGGAAAACGCGTTTTCGGCCGAAAACGTGTACGTTTGCACTTCCCCGCCACAGGGAAGCTGCTAGCCGGGAATTCTCTGCCTGGTTCTACCCGCTGCCCGGAACGCTACGCAGGGCAAAAGCGATTCTCGTCCTCCGTGCTTGCTTTTTCTCAGAAAGAGCCGTGGTGTGCGTTTTCGAGGGAAAACGCGTTTTCGGCCAAAAACGTGTACGTTTGCACTTCCCGGCCACAGGGAAGCTGCTAGCCGGGAATTCTCTGCCTGGTTCTACCCGCTGCCCGGAACGCTACGCAGGGCAAAAGCGATTCTCGTCCTCCGTGCTTGCTTTTTCTCAGAAAGAGCCGTGGTGTGCGTTTTCGCCAGAAAACGCGTTTTCGGCCGAAAACGTGTACGTTTGCACTACCCCGCCACAGGGAAGCTGCTAGCCGGGAATTCTCTGCCTGGTTGTACCCGCTACCCGGAACGCTACGCAGGGCAAAAGCGATTCTCGTCCTCCGTGCTTGCTTTTTCTCAGAAAGAGCCGTGGTGTGCGTTTTCGCCGGAAAACGCGTTTTCGGCCGAAAACGTGTACGTTTGCACTTCCCGGCAACAGGGAAGCTGCTAGCCGGGAATTCTCTGCCTGGTTCTACCCGCTGCCCGGAACGCTACGCAGGGCAAAAGCGATTCTCGTCCTCCGTGCTTGCTTTTTCTCAGAAAGAGCCGTGGTGTGCGTTTTATCCGGAAAACGCGTTTTCAGCCGAAAACGTGTACGTTTGCACTTCCCCGCCACAGGGAAGCTGCTAGCCGGGAATTCTCTGCGTGGTTCTACCCGCTGCCAGGAACGCTACGCAGGGCAAAAGCGATTCTCGTCCTCCGTGCTTGCTTTTTCTCAGAAAGAGCCATGGTGTGCTTTTTCGCCGGAAAACGCGTTTTCGGCCGAAAACGTGTACGTTTGCACTTCCCGGCCACAGGGAAGCTGCTAGCCGGCAATTCGCTGCCTATTTCTACCCGCTGCTCAGAACGCTACGCAGGGCAAAAGCGATTCTCGTCCTCCGTGCTTGCTTTTTCTCAGAAAGAGCCGTGGTGTGCGTTTTCGCGGGAAAACGCGTTTTCGGCTGAAAACGTGTACGTTTGCACTTCCCGGCCACAGGGAAGCTGCTAGCCGGGAATTCTCTGCCTGGTTCTACCCGCTGCCCGGAACGCTACGCAGGGCAAAAGCGATTCTCGTCCTCCGTGCTTGCTTTTTCTCAGAAAGAGCCGTGGTGTGCGTTTTCGGCCGAAAACGTGTACGTTTGCACTACCCCGCCACAGGGAAGCTGCTAGCCGGGAATTCTCTGCCTGGTTCTACCCGCTACCCGGAACGCTACGCAGGGCAAAAGCGATTCTCGTCCTCCGTGCTTGCTTTTTCTCAGAAAGAGCCGTGGTGTGCGTTTTCGCCGGAAAACGCGTTTTCGGCCGAAAACGTGTACGTTTGCACTTCCCGGCCACAGGGAAGCTGCTAGCCGGGAATTCTCTGCCTGGTTCTACCCGCTGCCCGGAACGCTACGCAGGGCAAAAGCGATTCTCGTCCTCCGTGCTTGCTTTTTCTCAGAAAGAGCCGTGGTGTGCGTTTTCGCCGGAAAACGCGTTTTCGGCCGAAAACGTGTACGTTTGCACTTCCCCGCCACAGGGAAGCTGCTAGCCGGGAATTCTCTGCCTGGTTCTACCCGCTGCCAGGAACGCTACGCAGGGCAAAAGCGATTCTCGTCCTCCGTGCTTGCTTTTTCTCAGAAAGAGCCATGGTGTGCTTTTTCGCCGGAAAACGCGTTTTCGGCCGAAAACGTGTACGTTTGCACTTCCCGGCCACAGGGAAGCTGCTAGCCGGCAATTCGCTGCCTATTTCTTCCCGCTGCTCAGAACGCTACGCAGGGAAAAAGCGATTCTCGTCCTCCGTGCTTGCTTTTTCTCAGAAAGAGCCGTGGTGTGCGTTTTCGCCGGAAAACGCGTTTTCGGCCGAAAACGTGTACGTTTGCACTTCCCCTCCACAGGGAAGCTGCTAGCCGGGAATTCTCTGCCTGGTTCTACCCGCTGCCCGGAACGCTACGCAGGGCAAAAGCGATTCTCGTCCTCCGTGCTTGCTTTTTCTCAGAAAGAGCCGTGGTGTGCGTTTTCACCGGAAAACGCGTTTTCGGCCGAAAACGTGTACGTTTGCACTTCCCGGCCACAGGGAAGCTGCTAGCCGGGAATTCTCTGCCTGGTTCTACCCGCTGCCCGGAACGCTACGCAGGGCAAAAGCGATTCTCGTCCTCCGTGCTTGCTTTTTCTCAGAAAGAGCCGTGGTGTGCGTTTTCGCCGGTAAACGGGTTTTCGGCCGAAAACGTGTACGTTTGCACTTCCCGGCCACAGGGAAGCTGCTAGCCGGGAATTCTCTGCCTGGTTCTACCCGCTGCCCGGAACGCTACGCAGGGCAAAAGCGATTCTCGTCCTCCGTGCTTGCTTTTTCTCAGAAAGAGCCGTGGTGTGCGTTTTCGCCGGAAAACGTGTTTTCGGCGAAAACGTGTACGTTTGCACTTCCCGGCCACAGGGAAGCTGCTAGCCGGGAATTCTCTGCCTGGTTCTACCCGCTACCCGGAACGCTACGCAGGGCAAAAGCGATTCTCGTCCTCCGTGCTTTCTTTTTCTCAGAAAGAGCCGTGGTGTGCGTTTTCGCCAGAAAACGCGTTTTCGGCCGAAAACGTGTACGTTTGCACTTCCCCGCCACAGGGAAGCTGCTAGCCGGGAATTCTCTGCCTGGTTCTACCCGCTGCCCGGAACGCTACGCAGGGCAAAAGCGATTCTCGTCCTCCGTGCTTGCTTTTTCTCAGAAAGAGCCGTGGTGTGCGTTTTCGCCGGAAAACGCGTTTTCGGCCGAAAACGTGTACGTTTGCACTTCCCGGCCACAGGGAAGCTGCTAGCCGGGAATTCTCTGCCTGGTTCTACCCGCTGCCCGGAACGCTACGCAGGGCAAAAGCGATTCTCGTCCTCCGTGCTTGCTTTTTCTCAGAAAGAGCCGTGGTGTGCGTTTTCGCCGGAAAACGCGTTTTCGGCCGAAAACGTGTACGTTTGCACTTCCCCGCAACAGGGAAGCTGCTAGACGGGAATTCTCTGCCTGGTTCTACCCGCTGCCCGGAACGCTACGCAGGGCAAAAGCGATTCTCGTCCTCCGTGCTTGCTTTTTCTCAGAAAGAGCCGTGGTGTGCGTTTTCGCCGGAAAACGTGTTTTCGGCGAAAACGTGTACGTTTGCACTTCCCGGCCACAGGGAAGCTGCTAGACGGGAATTCTCTGCCTGGTTCTACCCGCTGCCCGGAACGCTACGCAGGGCAAAAGCGATTCTCGTCCTCCGTGCTTGCTTTTTCTCAGAAAGAGCCGTGGTGTGCGTTTTCGCCAGAAAACGCGTTTTCGGCCGAAAACGTGTACGTTTGCACTTCCCGGCCACAGGGAAGCTGCTAGCCGGGAATTCTCTGCCTGGTTCTACCCGCTGCCCGGAACGCTACGCAGGGCAAAAGCGATTCTCGTCCTCCGTGCTTGCTTTTTCTCAGAAAGAGCCGTGGTGTGCGTTTTCGCCGGAAAACGCGTTTTCGGCCGAAAACGTGTACGTTTGCACTTCCCCGCCACAGGGAAGCTGCTAGACGGGAATTCTCTGCCTGGTTCTACCCGCTGCCCGGAACGCTACGCAGGGCAAAAGCGATTCTCGTCCTCCGTGCTTGCTTTTTCTCAGAAAGAGCCGTGGTGTGCGTTTTCGCCGGTAAACGCGTTTTCGGCCGAAAACGTGTACGTTTGCACTTCCCGGCCACAGGGAAGCTGCTAGCCGGGAATTCTCTGCCTGGTTCTACCCGCTGCCCGGAACGCTACGCAGGGCAAAAGCGATTCTCGTCCTCCGTGCTTGCTTTTTCTCAGAAAGAGCCGTGGTGTGCGTTTTTGCGGGAAAACGCTTTTTCGGCCGAAAACGTGTACGTTTGCACTTCCCGGCCACAGGGAAGCTGCTAGCCGGGAATTCTCTGCCTGGTTCTACCCGCTGCCCGGAACACTACGCAGGGCAAAAGCGATTCTCGTCCTCCGTGCTTGCTTTTTCTCAGAAAGAGCCGTGGTGTGCGTTTTCGCCGGAAAACGTGTTTTCGGCCGAAAACGTGTACGTTTGCACTTCCCCGCCACAGGGAAGCTGCTAGCCGGGAATTCTCTGCCTGGTTCTACCCGCTGCCCGGAACGCTACGCAGGGCAAAAGCGATTCTCGTCCTCCGTGCTTGCTTTCTCTCAGAAAGAGCCGTGGTGTGC